>NW_019154150.1:2946675-3226790 GCF_002288905.1 Enhydra lutris kenyoni
CATACACACACACACACATGTCCACCTCCCCACCCCTAAAGCAAGTCCTGCAAGTTGGAGCAGAGGACCTGGGCGGGGAGGCGGCAGATGCCCCCAAGATGGGTGAATCAGGAAGGCCTGCCCACAGAGGGGATGGCCTCAGCGTGGGTGTGGTGAGCTTGGGAGCCTCTCTCCTCACCTGGGCAAACCTGTCCCTGGGGCCAGACCCCTAGGCCCCGCAGCCCCCACCTTCCCCAGCCCGATCCCCTGCCCCCGGGCCACACCCCTGCACCTGCCGCACCGGCCCTCCGGAACCTACCAGTTGCTCTTCCATGTGTGGCGCACGTCGGAGTCGTGGATCTGGTGCTGGTCGGCCTGCTCGTCCAGGAAGTCGAACATGTACTTGATAGCCAGCGGCAGGGCTGAGCCCCGGTGCGCTGTGCTGAAGATGGTCTCGAATAGGTCATCCACAAACTTCTGGAGCGTGCCCTGCAGGCAGGAGAGGGCACAGAGCTCCAGGAGGGCCACCGGGCTGCCCCCTTGCCATCTCAGGCACCCAGGTCTATGCGGCCATAGGATAAGGCCAAGGGGGAGGGGATCTACTCTGACCACAGCTTTCTGAGGCCTGGGCCTGGGTGTCCCTGCCGCATCCCCACCACCCGCCCACCAAGGCCTACTTTGGTGGCCAGCAGCCGCGTCAGGTAGATCTCTGAGACCATCTTGCTGCCTCGGTCGCCCTCCCGCTGATCCAGGTGGTCGTGGTTCTTCACCAGGTGCCACAGCTTGGTGCCACTCTCCAGGTCGGGCGTGATCATGGGGGTGCGTGAGCGCAGGCTGTCGGGGCTGCTGGCTGTGCGCAGCATGCTCTCTGTGGGGACCCCAGCTGTCATTGGGGTGCCCTCCATGCCTAGCACCCATGCCCACCCTGCTGCTGGCTGGGCGGCCTTGGCAGCTCCCTGATCCAAGCTGAAAACAGTGGAGTCAACAGCCCCACCGCCCTGGGTTGCTGGGGACAGAGAGAGACATTGAGGCAACAGCAAAAGGACCACTAATGCATGATCCAGGGAAAGGGAGCCTCCACGTTGGAGGGAAAAGCCATCTCTCCAAGTGACGAGCCACAAAGAAGCCCCGTCCTAGCCTGTGCAGGGAGCCGCGGGGAGGCGCCCACCCAGGCCTGTGGGCCCTGCTGTCCCCATGCACCCGCTCACCGTATCTGCTGAGAGACTTGGTAAAGGTGGACGAGTTGGAGATATTGTAGGCGGATGTCTGCTTGGGCACCAGGGCCACCGAGGACCCATCTGTCACCTGCGGGCAGAGAACCAAGAGACATGTGACCCCTCATCGGGCCCAGAGGACACCCCCGTTCCAGTTCTGAGCCTGGAGGCCAGTCGCCTCACTGCTCCAAGCCTCAGTTTCCCCAGCAGTGCACCTGCAGGGCTGTGTGGGCCCCTATATCCTCTTCTTAGGATGTACTGCCCAGAGCCAGAGGGGCCTGGACGCTGGCTCCCGCACTGCCCCGGAGCCCCGGGAGGAGAGGCCAAGCCTTGGCCAGAAGGTCAGGAAGTCGGGGGGGTCACCTGGTAGTGAGCCAGTGTGTTCAGCCTCTTCCAGTCGTTGTCGATCTTGGTGGTGACATCCTCATCTTGCAGGATGATGCGGGCCATGCGGCCTTGGCGCCACTCTGCAGGGAAGAGAGCGCTGGAGGGGTGGGCCACTGGGGCAGGCGCCTCCCACCTACTGCTCCCTCTGCCAGATCCTGGCCTCTCCCAGCGGAGGGGACAGACAGGCCCCGAGGGGACAGGGTGCCCTGTGGACACTCAGTGAGAGGCCTGGAACAGCAGAGTAAGGGAAACACAAGGCTTCTCCCCTCCTCGAGGCTAGGCTCCCTTCCCGGCTCTGGCTCTGAGCAGGACACACATACCACTGCAGGGAGGTCCTGTGTCCCTGCCCCGCCCACACCTCCTCTGGCAGCCCTACCCCCGCCCCATGGCAGCTGCCCTGCTGTGGGCATGTCCTGCTTTCCAGGGCTCTGGGCCCACCTCCTTGGCCTGGCATTTAAGGCCCCAGCTCTGGCTTCTCTGGTCACTGCTACCACGGGACCCCCAGGCCCTCTACCTCTGCTGCCTGCTCTAGCCCTTCCAGCTCTGCAGATGCCCCTACCTGTCTGGCTCATGAGCCAAGTGGCCCCCCATGCCAGCTCTGACAGCCTCCTAGCTCCTACAATGCACAGGAACCCACTCCCTGCCTCTCTGCCTGCAGGACAGTGGCTCCTGAAGTGGACTTCCGGCTTCTCCCCTCCACCCTGGCCAGAAGCAACTTCCCCGAGCTCAGCCCAGACCACAGCCCTTCCCGCAGAACCCCCCACGGCTTCCAGCACCTCCAGACCAGCACCCAGCATCCGGCTCACTGCCTGTGGCCTCTAACAGTACCCCAGGGCTGCCCTGCAACCTCAGGCTCATAGAACCTAACTTCCCGGAGGCCCCCAGTGGCACCACTGCCAAGCCACAGCTAGGCTCACCCAGGTCCATGTCCCCAGCCTTTGGCCGCTGGGAGTAGGGCACGCCCTTGTACACAGCATCCAGCAGCTTCTCCTTGACCTGAGTCACCGTGTCACAGTTCAGCCCCTTCACCGGCACCTCGGGTGCGTTCTCATTCTCGGGGTTCACACAGTTCAGGGTCTGCGGGCAGGGAAGGGGGCCGTATCAAACCCTGGCTCTCCAGGGGTGCACGCTGTGCTGGGGGGCACAGGGAGGGCAGGGCTGCATGAGATGGCCGGGCTCACGCTCACCAGGGTCTTGTAGTCGATCTGCTGCCGGATGAGCTTGTCCTCGCTCAGGGAGTAGCGGGCCTCACCCGTGATGGCGTCGATGGGGCCCTTCTCCATCTGCTGCTTGATGGCGCAGTAGAGCATGAAGAGCGGCTCCCCCGCGCACTCCTGCAGAGGGCAGGTGGGTCAGGCAGCGTCCAGGATACCTGGGGGCTTCCGCCTCTGCCCCCCCGCCCCCCACGCAGCTATGTACGTGCTTCCCGCAATGAAAGAGGCAAGCGGAACCCTGGTTTGAGAGCCCCATGAAGACAGTGCAAGAGAATAAATGGTCCACTCAATCTGCCCCTATGAGCTTCCAAGTGAAAACTCTAGTGCGGCCTCAACCATGAGGGCTGGGAGCACAAGGAGAGAAATGCCTCGTGGCCAAGCTGGGTTTATACCAAGTAAGACCCAGGCTGGTACACTCCCCCCCGAAGCTTCCCCAGTTCAGGCCTCAGTGGGCCCAGCACCACAGCCTCCTGCCTGTGCTCCAGAACCCCGCTTGTCGGAGCCCGAGAGGAGCAGCCAGCACCACACACAGGACAAAGCCTAGGCTCCCTACAGCCCCAGGCACGGTGGACCCTGGGCCGCACGGCACTGCCCAAGGTGGCAGGCTGGATGTTGGAGGCCCACCCAGCTGGGACCCAGCCCTGCAGGCAGAGGACCGCCCCTCCTTCCATCACTGGAGGGCAGTAAGCCAATGCAACCATGGGTGCAGACACACTGACCCGGAGCAGTGACTGTCCAGCACTGTGGGACACAGGAGTCCATGGCCAAGACGCCCTGAAGGGGGCCCCTGGCACTTGGCACAAGTCCACTTTGCCCCTCTGGCCTCTGACCACTTTCCCTCTGGTTCCCCACACTGCGGCCACCAAGGCCATTGCCTATACCTCCAACAGCTCAGTGTGTCCCTGCCTCAGAGCCTCTGCCTCCTCTTGTCCCTACAACCAGAAATTTCTCCCAAGGTCTCTGCTGTGGACAAAGGCAGCCCAGGCAAGTCTCAGGCACCTGGCCTTGCAGCAGGTATGGGCAGGGAGTCCCAGCATAGTCACCTGCCCCCTCGTGGCCCTGGGTTATCCCGTCCGGCCCAGTACGTTCCCTCATGTGCATGGTGAAGTGGCAAACAGGAATTGGAAGAAGTGGTGCTCTGAGTAAACGTGGCCTCCCTGTCCCTGTCCCTCTACTCACTATCCCTCATGTCTCTACCCCTCCACAAAGCAGGCCCCGATGGCGATTCTAAAGCACAACCCTCAGATGGCACCAGGCCCATGCACTCCATCCATCTGTGGCTCCAGAGTCCCACTCACACAGCACACACACAGCCAGCCCAGCTTCTCAGACTGGATGTCAGAATGAGCCCCCTTTCTCTGGGGGCAGAGAGTCAGGTCCAGACAGGAAGGAACAGAGGCAGGGCTTCCCTCGGCTTACAGAGCACCATTTTACAAGCACGTAAGTACCTTTTGCAATCTGCACAGAAGCGAGTTTCCACAAGAAGGGCACGAGTCTGTCACCGGCCACCAGTTTTGTGCAACAGTAACATTGCTTACAGGGCACCTGCTACGTGCCCAGGATTCTGAGAGTGCTGCTGTCCCCTCCCACCGTGGGCCCCATGGGACAAGCCCTGGCTCGGCTCCCCCGGCTCCCCCAGGTTGGAGCTGGCACGCACCTCGAGGGCCTTTCTCCCCTGGTCTGGCTAACTCCTTCCCTTCCTTCACACCTGTGCTCAAATCCCTCATCCACCTGACTTCCTGCCCCTTCTCACCTGCCCTTGTGCCCCACCCACACATCTCCCCCCAACTCAGGGTAAGACCCTGCCCTAGGCACCTCCAAGGGTCCGCCGCTATCCCCGACTCAGTGAGAACCCCGGCAGCTGAGGTCCACAGCGAAGAAGCAACCACAGTCTAAGTGAGCCCCAGGCCACCTGCGCCAGCCCCCACCCACGGCCCCTGGGCCCCACTGCCTATGACCCTGGCCACCTGCAGGGCATCAACCAGACACCGGGGACCAGGCAGGAGCACACACGAAGCACGCACACTGGGCCACAATGGGGCCCCGCCACCCTCCACCTCTCAAGACTGCAGGCCTGTCTGCCAAGCCTTCAGATTTTAAGGGAAGCCAGACATTTATGTCTGAATCATCTGATTTCTAAATGGCGAGCAACCGGTCTCATTACTCACATCCCAAACAAAACCCACCTGGACCCGTAGTTAGCCTCCACCCCTTTCTGAGGCTGGCCATGGGCCTCCAGAGCTCGTCTTCTGAGGGTGGAGGCCTGTCCAGGCAACAGAGAAGGCCCAGGCAGCCACCCTCTCTCAAAAACAGTCGCCAACAAGAGCCCCCAAGGCTGGCCAGCACTGGGTGCTGGACACACAGAAGCCCCTGCCCAGACATCCCCTCCATCCCTGGCGCCAGGCCATGGGCTCAGCCACTGAGACGTGGGCCTGGGTCCAAACTCCAGCTCAGCCAGACGCTCACCACCTCTGGGGTGTCTGCTCCCGCCTCGGGGCTGGGTGAGGCGTGGTCAGCCTCCAGGAGGAGGAGGAGGAAAGAGGCTAATGGGACACAAGTCCTGGGGGAGTGCCTGCTGAGAACCGGTCCCAAGCTGAGCCCCTCTGGGCTGAGACCTGCCCCTGCCCATCCCTCTCCTTTCTGTTGCCCTTGAGCCCATCCGCCTGCCCAACACCCCATCTAGGACGTTCCCTCTTCCTCAGCTGCCACCTACCTTCAGGAATTTATACAAAAGGAAGGTGAACCAGTTGGTCAGCATCTTCTCCGCCACTGACTCAGTCCTGGGGGCACAACATGGACAGGGGTGGGGGCTTGACTCCAACGCCCACTGCGCCCGCCCCACCGCCGCCCAGGGCGCTGAAGGGGCTGCCCTGGAAACCCCAGCACTCTGCCCCAGAGAGCCCAGCTTCTGAGTGGGACCGCTCTGGCTTGGTGCCACCGGGTGCCCGAAGTGGCATGGCCCGGGGCACGGTCCCCGCACCCAACACACTGGCTCGGCCTCCCGTGTCCGCAGGCAGAAGTCTGGGCTCACCGCCGCAGCAGCAGCTTGGGGTGGTTCTTGCTCTCTAGGTTCTTCTCAATGAGGTCGGACAGAAGCTGCTTGAGCACCCCCGTGGCGTACTC
Source organism: Enhydra lutris kenyoni (assembly GCF_002288905.1). NCBI lineage: Eukaryota > Metazoa > Chordata > Mammalia > Carnivora > Mustelidae > Enhydra > Enhydra lutris. Next base: position 2,952,593 of record NW_019154150.1, read on the forward strand.
CATCTCACCCTGCAGGGCCGTCATGATGAGCGAGGCCACATTGCCCCGGTCCCGCATAGAGAAGCTACGCTGGGCCTCTAGCGTGCGTATGAAGGTCAGCAGGAAGTGCTTCTTGGTGAGCAGCTGCCCGAAAAGCGTCAGCGACTTCTCCACATTGGCCTGCACCTGGGGGAGAGGGGGCAACCCATGGGCACACTCAGACCCGGAGGGGCACCCAGCTCCCACACGAGAGGCAGGACAGGAAGGCTGAAGGCAGGGCCAGAGAGGGGGCCTTGCAAGAGAGTGACACGTTGCCCTAACAGGTCCCGGGGCCTCAACTGTCCTCGGCAGAGGGAATGTGTCCAGGAAACTACTTGAGAAACACATCACAGGCAGGGACCGGGGCAGACCAGTGTCAGTGCAAGGTGCAGAACGAGGGCCACCCTCCTTGCAGTCGGATCCTGGAACCACCATCTCCTGCAGCCTTTCTCCCATAGCTAGGAGGAAGCTGAACTCAATGCCCCATCTGCTGGGCACCAGCAAAGCACAGCCATGTCTCAGTCTGCACTCACAACAGGAATCACTGTCCCCACGCCATAGAGGACAACAAAGTCCAGAAGAGAAAGAGGCTTGTTCAGGGCCATATGACATGGAAGTGGGGAAAGGGGGTGGAATGCAGGCATGGCTGGCTCCAGGGACCCTACTCTCTCTTTTATGCACAGCAAAACAGGAGATTCCCCACCAGACTATGCTGGAAGCTGCCGGTGCCACTGCTGCCAGCCCAGGCAGATAGGTGACAAGACCCAAGTAGAATACAGTCATAACTAAGAGAACATTCATATTGACACAGCAGATGGTCACATCAGGAAAGAGATGCGATAAAGCACGTGGAGCCCTCAACGTGGCAGCCATCCCAGGGATGAGGAGCTGCTGAGCAGCCCTGGTTATCCGGGCCTGAGCCAGAGTGACAGGAAGGCCCATTCCAGCAGAGCTCAAGAGGGACTATCCCACCAAAAGAGCTGCGACAGGGAATGGGCTCCCCCACATCCAAAGCATGCAGAGATGGGATGCCCTCGGCCAGATGGCATGACCGAGCGGATCTGCTGAGCCCCTGCCTGTTTCTAGCTGAGGACTGGGCTCCTAGCCTGCCTCTGGGAAGCCCCTAGAGGACTTCGGGGCCAGCCCTCTTCCTCTCAGCAAGCTCACGCCCAGAGCCCGAGTACCGTCAATAGCTCCACAAACCAAAAGCCCAGCTCCACGATGGCCACCATTCTGCCATCAGCCCCACACTTACCCCAAAGAGCCATGCAAACTTCTGCTGGGCCCCCCACCTCCCAGCCCACACAGCAGCAGCCCCTGCCCCGCGAAGCTCAGCATCCGAACCAGCCAGCAGATGGCCCCGGTGAACGGGCCTGTGGCACACGACGCACCGAAGGCCTCACTGGAACAGAGGCAGGCCCCAGTGAGCCGGAGCTCCAGCCAGGGCGACGGGCTGGAATGCGGGCCAGCCCCACCCCAGGCCCCCACCAGGCCCGTCTCCCCACCACAGCAGAAGCACTACAGGGAGCCGAGGGCCCTGCCTCCCAGGGCCCCTTCCAACTCGTCTGGGCCATCCCCCAGGGGTCCCGGGAGCAGGCAGACGTTCCCGTGAGCTCCAGCCGACAGCCCACCTCCATCTCCTTGAGCACTGGATGGTCCTCGATCCCAGGGAAGAGCACCCGCATGGCATACGTCCGGTAGTCAAGGAACGGGATGCCGGCACCATCCAGGTCGTTGGTCAGCTCGTGGATGTCTGTCTGCAGCTCCGCAAAGGCTGCAGCCACACAAGGTGTCAAGGCAGGTACCCCTCCAGCCCCAGCAGCACCCCCTCAGGGCTAGGCTCCAACTCGGGCTCTGCTGCTCCCTGGCTGGGTAACCTTCAGGAAACCCCCAGGCCTCCCAACGCTGACATGCAGACAAAACTTCTGTCCCTCTGATGGGTCACAGGAGGCACCAGACAAGAGCAGAGAAGGTGGCGTGCCCGGGGCCGGGCTGAGAGGGACTTCCTGCAGTTAACCCTGGCACCGGGGGGCAGGGAAGCTCTGGAGGCCAGCTTCCTCTACTACCTAAGGGTACACATTGCTCGCCCTGGCTCCCAGGCCATAGCTGCTGGGAAGAAGAGGGATGTGGCCAGGGAGAGGAGACAGGAGGGTCTCTCCAGGCCCCGGAGCCCTCCACTCTGACAACCACCACACGCCAGGCTCAGACCGCTGGGCCCTCTCCATCGCCCACCCTGGTTGGAGCAGCTCTGTTTCCTTCAGAAACAAAGGCAGGCAGGGGTAGGGCAGACCTCAACGGAACATTCCAGAGCTGTGAGGTGTCTGCCCTGCAGCACCACGGGGGAGGCACTATCTGATCAGGAGCCAGAGGAACGCCAGGCGGGCTCGGGCCCGACTGGCAGGTTTAATTAAGAGCCGGGACCTTCATCTCCGGGGCACTGCCGCCGAGCGCCTGGTTATCACCGCCTGGCCGGCCCCGCAGCACCCGCTGGCCTCTGCCCCCCACGCCGTGCTGGCAGATCAAGGCGTCCTGTGTGCTGGCCGCAGCATACAGCTGCCCCCTCCCGAGGTTCTCCCTGCCCACGGAGCTCCCCATCCAGGCCACCTGACTCCCACCCAAGGCTCGCACACCTGCCTGTGGCCCGCAGGATGGGTGGGCTGGTCCACGACCTTTCAGTTCTCAGACAGGCCGGGGTCCTGACCAGATGGGACATTCTAATCCCCATGAAGCTACCAACAGCCCAATGTCAGGCCTGCTGCAGGCACGAGGCCCCCATGCAGCAGCCATTCCCGGGGCCTCACACCCTGCCTCCTGCTCAGGTCCCTTTCCTCATGCCCCAAACAGGAACTCTCCCACCACTTGCCTTCCAGAGCTATGGCCAGCATCTGCACAATGTCTGAGGTTGCTCTTAGCCCCTAAGACAGGTCCTTCACCTGTCAGCGACCATGAGTATGGCTCCATCCACCCCTTGCAACCGCCCCGGCAAGCCAGGAGCCATGAAGAGACAGGGGCCATCCCAGGCTGGCCCAGGGCCCAGGTCACCCAGCCCTGCAGTGCCACTTCGCAGCAGCCAGAGAAGCTAAGCAGGTCTGAGGTTGGCCATCACAGGCCAAGGTTACTGTCTAGTGCCCAGAGCCTGCAGCACACACAGAAGCCAAACCCGCCCCCCTCAAGTGGCCACCACACAGCCCAGGGTCTCCATCCTAGGCCATCAGGCTTCCCTGCAGCCCCCGACATGTGTGCCCACCTCTCTTCTGCCCACCCTGCAGCAGTACCCTCGGCGCACAGGCAGGGAGAGCAGTATCTGCTCTGCCGGGGAGGAGCCTGGGCCTGGGGCACACTGGCCTCTCTGGGTCATGTGGGACGGAGGTGGGGCGGCCCCTGCCTGCCAGGACATATCCCCTTCTCCGGGGTACCCCCTCCTGCCCTTGGGGTCTGCCAACTCTCACTGGGGGGCTTCCAGGAGAGCAGGTTTTAGGGAAGGGGGGGCGTGTGAGCAGGCATGGCATCAGGGACTGGGTGGGGCCAGTCCCAGCAGGAAGGCTGAGCTTGCCCCCTGTGTTGGTCCAGGCACCCCAGGGAGAGACTGCTGAAGATGAAGCTGAGGGTCCAGGCCGGCCATGCTGGAAGCCAGCCTGCGCCCCAGACTCGCCCTGCACGAAAGCCCACACGACGTCTCTCTACTGAAGGCCCTGAGCTGATCACCACTCACACAGCAGGGTCCTAAGGGACACACGCCCCTCATAGGAGGCTAGGCTGAAGCCTTATTCCCAGCACAGCCCCTAAAAGACAAAGACCACTACCGGCCAAGCTGTGTATGTACTCAGGGCCTAAAGAGAAGGCCCCAGCTCATTGGTGCCATGCCTGACCCCAGGGACAGAATCACCGCGCCCATCCTACAGACAAGGAAACTGAGACAGGAGAAGGTCGTGTGTCCTGCACGACACGAGGTCCTGCAGCCAAGCAGGCTCACGGACACGAGCTCTGTGGCTCCAGGGTCTGTGTCTCTGGCAACATCCACAGAGGCCAGACTCACCCCAGGGCCCGGATGCAGGCCCTGGTCAGAGCCTCACCTGTCTGCCCGCGCCTGTACAGCAAAGGCACCAAAAGGCTGAATACCGAGCCAAATTGTGGGGAGAACAGGGCCTGGCTCACATGGGGCGGCAGCCTCAGCAAGCTCTGCCCCTTTTGTCCCCCAAGCCGCTGCCTGCCCCGCACACACGCACGCATGCCTGTGACTCTGACGACGCACCTTCCTTGCACTCCAGGGCCACTCGGGACTCCAGATTGTCCATCTGTAGCTGCAGCCGCTTGAGGGTACGGTCAGCGTCCCGAGACTTGCGCTTGTAGGCAATGAGCACAGCGACGATGACCAGCAGCAGGAGGCCCCCGCCCCCGCCAATGCCAACGATGGCAGGTAGGGTCAGCAGACTGTCCGAGTATACCTGCAGCATCCCTGGCGAGAACTCGAAGCCACCAGCCCGGACCTGGGGGTGGGGATACAAGCCACTCAGGAGGTCCCTTGCCCACTGGAAGCTCCAGAGGCCCCTGGTACCATGCCCCTTGAGAGACCCATGGCACCTGCCCCTGGCCTGGAGCGGGCAGCAGGTGGGGACACGGGTACTCAGGGTAGGTGCCGGACCCACCAGGGGCCCTCAGGGCTGAGTAAGAGCTGAGCCGCCCTCTCTCTGGGCCATAAGCAAGTCTGGGGCTTACCCACATAGTCAGGTTTGCCCTGGGTGGGGCAGGGTCAGTGGGCTGAAGGCAGGTGGGGAGACCTGAGCTGGAGAGGAGGCAGGAGACCAGAGCTGGAGCCAGAACATGGCTGGGCGGGCCTGGACGCACCGTGACCTTGTGTTGCCCCGTGAGGTTGGGTGACTCGCACAGCAGCTGGGTCTCTGACACAGTGAGGGCGCAGGGCGTGGAGCCGATGAGCACCGTGTAGTTGAGCCGCGAGTTGCCGGGCGCAGGCGGCAGGAGGTTCCGGCCCTGCAGAGGTGAGGGTGAGCCAGAGAGCCCCATGGCCCCACAAGCCCTCCCCCTCAGGCCCCCCAACCCCAGGCTTATGGAGGCCCACCTTGAGGATGAGCGGGGAGCTGGGCTTCAGCTCCAGGAGACCCGTGGGGCTGAGTGGCTCCAGCACAGGGTCCGGGTAATAGAGGAAAGAGGAGGCGTTGAGAACCAGCAGGGCGCGTACGTCATCCATGACGAAGCCCAGCTCGTCGGGCCGCTCCCCCAGCTCTGGAGGGCTGCGCGTGGGGTTGTCCACCGACGGGGCCCGGCACACCATGGTGGTGTCGTTGTACACAAGGCAGCTCTGGGGACGCAGGTGTGGATGCTGGGGTGGCAGCTCCCCACACAGTCAGGCCCCAGCAGGGCCAAGGGGCTGCCGCCTTCCCTCCCCAGGATCCCCCCTCCGCACCCCCTCCCCCACCCCCACAGTGGCACAAGTTGCTAGGGATCCCACAAGGACTCACGTTCTCCCTCTCGACGCCTCCATATTTGGCTCTGATGCGGGGTTCGCGGACAGTGGCCAGGTTGGTGCCTGTGACCGTTAGGAGGGTCCCTCCGCTGGAAGATGGGGTAGGGGGTCATGAGGGGTAAGCTCTGCCCAGGCCCAACACACACAGGTTGGGCCAGACATGCCAGTCGAGCTCCCCAAAGATGGTGGGCAGGTTAGAATCCCTGTGCACTGGACCTCCAATGGCACCAACCATGTCTCAAGGTGCACACAGTCCCTCGTCCTGACAGCCTTGACTCTGGGCACTTCACTGCATTTGTCTGATCTTTCTGAAGAGCCCAGCAGCCCAGAGTTTGGCGGACAATCTGTGTCCGTGACCAACATGAAAACTGGGCTCTTGCATCCAGGACACGGCAGCACTCCAGGTCTTCACACACCCATGTGGGTCCTGCTCCCCGCCGCCCCCACACCCCCGCCCAGTGCGGAGAAGCACAAAGAGAGGCGGGTGCAGGAGCCCCACCCTCAGCAGGGGCCACACAGCACAGATGGGGTCTCGGGGGCTCACGGCGGGCTGTGGGGGAGGGGCACCCACCTGTTGATGCTCCACTCAGGGTCGATCTTGAGGATGGTGGGGTCCTCTGTGTAGTTGTACTTCACCTCCGGGTTGGTGAGCTGAGCGCGGTTGATGTTGATGACGATGGGGGCACTGCCGGGGCTCTGCCCAGGGGGCGTCAGACACCGGATCTCTCTGGAATTCCTCCTAGAGAAGCCAGGAGGGACGGTGAGGACACAGGTGTGGGGCTTGCTTACGAGATAGGCTCAGTAGCTTGGCTCCGTCACCAATAGCCGTGCAGGCAAGGCACCGGCACTTCCTGGGCCTCACCTGCCCACCTGTAAAACGGAGCCCCAGCAGGACCCACTTCAGGTACCTGTTGACCGTTCCAGCCACTTTCCCGCCAGGCCCTCTGAGGGGCTCGGCGTGTGCCTCCCAGAAGGCCATGCTCAGCATGGATTCCCACTAAGGTGAGCCAGGCACACGGTCGCTAACCCCACCCCTCCTTCTGTCTCCTGATAGAATAACCGAACCAACCCAAGCCTGGGCCATGAGGAGGCTGAATGAACTGGCCAGGGTGGAGAGAACACTTGGTGACTCCCAGTGAGCAGCAGTCACTGCCTGCACCTGGGCCCTGTCCCCTCAGCTCCTTCAGCACAGCGGAGGCCCCCCGCCACTGGGCCCGCTCCTGCAGCAAGGCTGCAAACACCAATAATTAGTCTGAGAGCGGATAATTACTGCAGGAAAATATTTAAAGGGCCGTTCCATTATCATCCCTAATCTAAAATTATCCACTTCAAGCCTCAAGGCTTTTGTAAAGATTACTTTTTCCTCTCTTAAGAATTTTTTTTTAATACTTGTGCTCCCAAGGGATCCCCCTCACCCCAAAACAGGGCAGCTGGGCCCGCCCCTCAGGTCCAGGCTCCGCCCACCCATCAACCCTGCCTGCCCTGCCACTCCCACTCTAGGAGGTAGCCTGTCTCCATGGTAACACTCTCCGCCTCTGGTTTCCATAGTGATCACCCCAGCCTGGCTCTCCACACCCGCCCTTGTTTCCTGGGCAACGGGAGGGGGCATGCAGCCATCTGAACCAACCACCACCCAGGGAAGGTAGGCCTTGCCCCGGCCCCCCACTCCACATCTGTAGCCCATACCAGGAGAAAGAGCAGGGCCGGCCGCCAACAGACACAGCGACGTCACTGCCCGCATTCAGGTGGCTGCCCTCGATGCCAATCCAGGTGCCCCCTGAAAGAGGCCCTCTTGCAGGGCTCACCCGGTAGAAGGTTGGAGTCTATGGGAAGAAGGGACTTCCTTGAGCTGCAGGGAAGGCCTGCCCTTCCGGCTAGAGGCCTGCTCACACCTCCAGCCGTTTCCCGGACCCCGTGTGCACATGGGCTCTCATATGCAGCCCACAGGCAGGGCCCAAAGTGTACAGGAGGGACCTGGAGACAAGGAGGGGAGGGGAGACCAGAACAGAGGTGTTGCTGGATAAGGGGACTGACGGAGGACCAAGAGCTCAGTCTGCCCTGTACAGCTACCCCCTAGCCACCGGGGGTCGGGGGAGAGGCTTACCACAAAGGTGAAGCGCTTGGGGGACAAGGCCCGGTAGTGGGGGGAACAGTCTCGCACACACACTTCCACCAGGGCATCGTGAGCCCGCACGGTGCTGGCATCCCCAATCTCACAGACGATCCTGCGGGATGCCAAGGGGCCTCAGCGGGCTGCAGGGTCCGGCCTGGGTGCCGGGGCACCCCTGCCTGCCCACCCTATCCAGGCTGCACTCACTGCTCAGCACTGATGTACTCGCTCTCCACAGGGCTGCACAGCACCTTGCCCACACGCACGCCCAGCCGCACGTCCTCAAAGCGCAGGCCCAAGTTCTCGCCCGTGATGGTGAGCCGTGTGCCTCCCTGCCGCGGGCCCGTCTCAGGGAACAGCTGCAGAGAGGCCAGGGCTGGGACACCGGTGCAGTCCGCCGCTGCGGGCTGAGCCGGGCAGGGAGCGGGAGGTGGCCAGGGGCTAGGGGTGCTGGGGGGCTGCCTACCTTAAGGATCTTGGGGTCGGTGCAGCGGCTGCTGCCGTGACGGGCATGCATCCAGGCGGCAGGCGAGTCGGCGGGGCAGTGGGGACGCAGAGAGCAACGGCGCTCCGCCACGCACCAGCCGCACTCGAAGCGTGGGTCGGCCTTGAGGCAGAGGCCACAGCTCTCTCTCAGGGCAGGACACTTGTACAGGTGGGCTGTGGGGAGGGACATGGTCAGCCCGGCCTGCCCTCACGCCCCCTCGAGCCCCAGGCACCCTGCCCAGCTCACCCTGGATGTTCTGAGGGTTGTCAATGACGAAGTGGCCATTCCACACCACCGACAGGTTCACAGGCAGGTCGCTGACATCATTGCCCTCGTAGGAATACTGCGGGCAGTAGGTGAGCGGATGGTCAGGCTATACACACAGCCTAGACTCTGGGGTCACAGGCCTCTGTCCAGGGTGGTGGGGCAGGGCCTGCCTGCCCCTCCTGGCTATCTCTGGGACTGGCCCCCCAGAACAGGCTTGGCAGGACAGAATTGGGGGCTCTGCCTGCCCAAAATGGCATTTCCCATCTGGAGCCGGAAATCCCACAGAGCCGCCCACCTGCCAGCCAGCCGAGATGGCTAATCTGTCACACCCAGTTCTGCCTTGGCTTACCACCCCCCAAACACACACACGCACACACACGCACACACCCCCGACACAGGGCTTCCTTCCCGGTGCCAGAATCCCTGCTCTCCAGCCAAGCCTGTCCCCAGCAGCCCCATGAGGCACACCCTCCAGGGTGACCTCCATTTCTCTCTACAGTCTGCCCCACTACGGAACCAGAACTTCCCAACTGGCCCCTTTGGAACCTGCTTCTTTGTCTGCTGAATGGATTCAGTGATCCTGACACCAGGACTGCCCCGAGGTTTAAGACATGTACCCCTGAGCCCTGGGCACGGCCTGGCAGGAAGCAGCATCAGGGAAGGCCCTGCCCTCCCACCCCCCAGGCTGGGCAGGGCTTGGGGACAATACCACTCCCCGGGAGCTGGGGCCCAGCACTCCCAGCTGTGTCCCACTTTCTGCAGCTGAAGACCTCCACTCCATCCCAGAGCAATTCATCACTGTTTTATCTGCAGGAATTTAATTGGATCCTATCAAATTCCCTGGTACTCCCTTTTCCCTTTCAACACAATCATAGGAAAGACAAATGTGGGCCGGGGCGGGTAGGAGGAGGGCAGGACGGAGGGGACAGACTGGAGGATGGCAGAGAAACAGGGCAGTAGAGGTACGCACAGACTCCTGGAGAGCAAAGAGAGGTTGGAGGCAGCTGGGGTGGAAGCAGTGGGTGTGACAGATCAGGAGATGGGATGGGAAGGACAGGATAGGTAGGAAGGTGTAGGGACCTCTCCTGCCAGGTGCAGGCCACAAGGGCCTGGCTAGGTGGCTGACCTGCCCCCAGGAGGCTGCTGTGACCCCCAGCCCGTGAACCCGCCGGATACACAAGGCATTGCTGGCCAAGGAACCACCGCCACTGGCAGGTGGCCACACCTCTGACCAGAGGCCTCTCCCCTGGGATTCTCTCCTGATGACTCCCTTCTTGAACGATGAGGAAACCAGGCCTGCCAGCCGTCACAGAGCCCGCCAAGGGAGAGCTTGAGGCTGGTCTCAGGACCACCAGTGCAACACTACCCCCATCCACCAGAGAAGGATGTGGGTCTGTAGCGATTGCTGTTGCTCAACTCGCTGGACTTGACCAAAGGCTTCTGAACTGTTACCCTAGCAGATTCCAGACTCCAAACGTGGCTGCTCCCCAGCCCTCGGGCAACACCACCGGCTACCACGCACCGTGTCAGCCACTGTGGACAGTTTCTGGGTCTGGCCGGATGCAGAAAAGGAGCTGATTGCCTGGGCCCTGTGGCCCTGCCTTCGGCCCTCCAGGAAGCACAGGGGAGGCCGGCACACAGGCATCCCGCACAGCAGCCTGGCTGCCGCGCCCACGTTAGAAGAGCCCATGCAAAACCACGTGCGCACATCCCACCCCGTCTGCCTAAGTCACCCTCTCCCACGTCTACGATGTGCTCCCGCCAGACATCTGGGCAGCTCTCAGCGCGTCCCGCTGCGCCACCCCCCACACACCCCAGCACAACCGGGGTGCCTTCTGAGCCATCCCGGGCACACCTGCCCATGCACCGTCTCCGTGCTAAGAGCAGAAACCAGGCCGTAAGGCAGCGAGGCTGAGCAGCACAGGGGGCGCCCGGCAACCCCCCGGCCTCACCGAGGAGTTCTGGCACTGCAGGCTGGAGCTGTTGAAGCGCAGGGCGGTGACGCGCGCCGGGCTTCCCGGGATGTGGAAGAGGCACTCGTAGCCACGCTGGCCCGACTGAGGCTGCGGCAAGTTGCGAGCGGCCAGGGTGATGGGCTTCACCACACCCACTGGCACGTAAATCTGGGTGGAAGGCAGGATCTGCGGGCAGTCCTGGGGGCGACAAGGCTTCGGCTGAAGGGCTGGTGCCACCAGCACGGCGCGCCCTACTCACGGCCCTGACCCCTGTGCACAGAGCCTGCGAGCACCACTGAGCCTGTTTCACACACTGGGAAACCCAGGACTCAGAAAGAGCTAGATGAGCTGGAGGCGGGAGGCCTGGGTTCTGTACCCGCCGGGCTGTGGCCTCCCCCCTTTGCGCCCATGTGCCCTCGCAGGGCTCAAGGACCCCACCACTCGGCCACCGAGGGGACCCCATCTGGCCCAAAGCTGGAAAGGCCCTTGAGGCAGAAGCAGCCAAGGGAGCGCGTGGGGCGCTTGGGCTGGGAGCTCCCAGCTGGGGGCCCAGAGAGCATGTAAAAATAGCCGGAGCTGGGCAGGAAAACATCCCGGGCCCCCAGGGCCAGCATCTCGGCAACAGTGACTGATGCAATGGCCCAGCTCCCTTGCAGCACGGCCGGCAGCAGCCTCGGGAGGAGAAGGCCCCTCGGGAACTACGCTGAGCTGGGCTTTAAATAGAGATGCTGAAAACAGGCTGTAATCCCCAAGCCCTGCAGCACTCCCCAGGCGGGCTTGGGCTGGGCTGCTCCACCGAGGTTGTGGGGGCCCGAGGAGGGAACCCGGGCTGCGGCAAGGCAAAGTCTGGCCGGCTGACCGCTCACTGCTGGGTCTGCAGGGATGCACCCATGGGGAGAGGCGGGTGATGAGGACACATACGTAGGGCCGCCGTTAATATGTTCAAGGGCCCACACCCACACCAGTGCTTCCCTGGCCTTCAAAGAGGCGCCCCAGCCAGTCCCCGAGCCCAGGGATCCGCCCGCTGCCTCCCGAGCCCCTGGCTGCCCCTCCTGGACCACCAGCGCTCTGGCTCCTTCTGGCCACCAGGACTGGGCTCCTCTCACCCCCTAGCCTCACACCTCCCTCTACAGACACCATCTCTGCTGCCCAGGGGCCCCGGTCTCTCCCTTGGGGTGTGGCCTCTGTGCCTGCATCAGGCCAGAGTCTGGCTCAGGCCACGCCCTGACGCCCAGCTCCTGAGGGGCCACCCCACAAGATCCAAACCAGAACCAGAGGTGGGAAGCAGGGTGAGGGTGCGGAGTCCAAGGCCTTCTGAGCAACGAGGCTGGTCCAGCTTGGCCCATGTCACACTCCTTAGTTAAGTCCCCATAGAACCTGGGACTACAGCTGAAGAGGGTACATCTGTGGGGTAAGTCCCTCCCTTAAGCGACCTCCAGGACTGCCTGCAACCCAGCCCTCAATGTGCACACCCTATAGGAGGGCCCTCATGTTTCTCCACCGAGGCCCACGACAGCCCTCCATGGGGTCACTAAGCAGCTTTCTGCTGCCCCATGCCCCTGCCACTCTCACAACACCTTTGCCCAGATGCCCACGTGAGCCACGCTCCCAGGGAAGCCCACTGTCCTGGCTCTCACACCACCTGCTCACACAGATACCACCCCTGACCCAAACCCCCACGGTCCCTGCCTACCCCTGGGCTGCCCCCAATGACTACCCTGTCCTGTCATATGCGACATTACACCAGTCAGTGGACAAAGGTCCGGAGGGTGACGAGGCTCTGTGAGGAATGGCCCGAGGCAGGCTGCATGTCCTCTGCTCCCTCCACGCCCCACAGCCAGCAGGACCCATACGTTCCTGCCCTGTCTGACCAACAGGCCTGCCATCCACCACCAAAGCGAGGGCCCTGGCTTCCAGGCCCGGCTCTGGACCCTGAGGCTGTGCCTGGGGAACCCTGCATGCCCACTCCCCGCAGGCAAGTGCCCAGGTCGGCCTGTCCTGGTTCTGAGAGCCCAGCTGTTCATAAATAAAGTCAGTGCCTTGCCCAGGCTCCAAAATAATTACTACCTAATTACTATCAATTACTACGCAGTACCTCAGACAACTCCAAGAGCCAACCAGCCGCCCTGCCGGTCAGTCTGAGGGCCTCCCTCATCCACACAATGCCGGTCCCCAGGGCTTCCACACCAGCCGAGCCAGACATCTCCCGCTGTGGGCTCCCACTGCACTGGGTGGATGGTCCCCTCCTTGTGTCATCCCTTGGGCATCTCTCTGGTCTGCAGCCCCCAACTAGAGGTCTTTTTCTGAGGCCTTCTCAGAAGGCTATACAATAGAGCCAGTGACCAGGCTGGGCTCAGGTCAACACAGCCTCAGAGAATGTCCCTAACACCATGAGCCATGAGATCAGCATCCCAGCCACCCATGGGAGCTCTCGGGTTCTGCCACAGCTCCGAAACCCTGAGCTCTCCCAGATGGCCTTACCTCAGACACGTTGACCCGGCCCTCTAGAAAGGCACAGTCGGCGGCGTTGTGTGTGCACACATGGCGGTATTTGCACCAGTGGCAGGGGAAGGAGCCGTTGACACAGGACAGGCAGCTGCGGGAAGAGGGCAGGGCAGTGAAACTGGGGCAGCCTGTGCCTCCACCCAGTGGCCACATGGGGCTGCACTAGCTCCCTGCTGGTTCTTCGGCAGCAGATCACAGTGCCACCTCAGGGCCTTTGCACTGGCTGCTCCTCCCGCTGCTCAGAGAGGCCTGCCTGGCGCTTCCCTCTCACTTCACTGCTTTTCTTCCAGACTCAGAACACCTGACAGTCCACCTCAGTGTCTGCCAACAAAACAAATGTCTAAAGCCTACAGTGTCCACTAAGGTGACCGCTGGCCATGCCACGCCACACGTGACAATTAGTGATGGGAAATGTGTCAGAGCAGATGTGGAAATGCATTTTCTATTCCAAACTCAATGAACTTCAGCTTCAATTCAGGAGGCAAGCCATCGTTACAGAGCCTCAGAGAGCAGTCGCGGACAGCCGCCTCCCCACCGAGAATGCAAGCTCCGCCTGGCAAAAGCTTGGCCAGTTCACGCCCCCATGTCCCCAGGCCTGGACAGGGCCCCTGCCATGCTCTGGCCCATGCAACCTCCTGTGGCTGGCACCCTGTCATCCCTGCATCATCCCTGCAGCACCCGTGGCACCCACCTCACCTGGAGAAAACCACCTCTGACTTCTCTCAAGGACCTCCCAGCCTGCCGGCCACCCTGCTTCTCCAGAGACCTTCCCTCCCCTCCGGCTCTGAAGCATTGCCCCCTGCTCCAGAAACCCCAGGCTGCCCTGGGCAGAGAGAGGAAGCTGGCTGACACCAACACCTGGGTCCCCCATGGGCACCCACGAAGAGCCAGGACAGTCAGTCTGGAGATCAATAAACAAAGGCCCCGCTGAAAAGCAGCTGCCTCCAGCTCCGCGGCTGAACCACACAGCCTGCATGGGCCTTCCCGCCACCCTCCTCACCCCTCACAGTCCTTCCAGCCTGGGTCCCCTCCAGGTCAGGTTATGGCAGAACGCATAGCAGGTCACAGCTCCCCTGCTCTTCCTCTGAGGCCCCAAGACAAGCACACCGGGGCAGCAGCAGGGAAACTCCCAACTTTAGCTCTCTGTGCCCCCAGGGGCTGCTGTCAACCACCACCAGGGTGGACCTGGACTCCTGTCTGACCCTGAGCAGCAGATACCTGGCCCCAGCAACCTGCCCCTGCCCATGTGGCCACACAGGAGTATCAGGCCAGGAGGGCCAGGAGGACCAGGACACTCACGACTGGTGGACGCTGCAGTTGTAGAAGACAAAGTCCACGGACGCGAACTTCTTGCCTGTCTCCTTGGACTTCAGGTAAAGCTTGACCACCCGCTGGTCTCCTGCAGAAGCAGTATAGGCCCAATTCACTGGGCCACCCGGGGCCAAGGAACCCAGGGCGCCAGCCCACGATGGGACAAGCCTCTCCAAGGACCTTCCCTGCCACCACGTGCACAGCCCCTCACCATCCCTGTGGGCCTCTAAGCACGCCGGGCAGGCACCTGCGGTCCCCGCCCCCAGAGCTGTCACCTGCTCCTTCCCCTGCCACCCCACAGGAAACATGTGCTGCCTGTTCCCTGACAGACAGGATGGCTGCAGGGGCTGTCCCGGCCCCAGGCCGTGGCAACACTCACCCTGACCTCGTGTGATGGGGGCCACCTCCCGCGCAGAGGGTGAGCGGCAATGGATCCGACCATCCTCCAGGATGCTCTCAGACTCGGTGAAGTCCTCGAAGGAGCAGTTGACGCCAGCCGAGAGGTCGGGCACATTCCAGGCCTGCAGCACGAGCTGGGACCCCCACGGCAGGAGGCCTCAGTGAGCAGGCCCCACAGGTCTCCCTTCCCCCCATCACCTGCCCCCGCCCCCAGAGCAGCCGTGCTCACCGGAACCTGAGACATGGTGACCGACACGTTGCGAGGCTGCACCGTCAGCTGCACGCACTGCAGCAGGTCTGAGGCGAAGCGCTGGGGCTCGTCGGCCCGCTCGCAGGCATCCTGCCGGGAGCAACTGCGGGCACAGGGTACTGCGGCTGGGCGTGGGGGAGGCAGCCAGAGGGGCACCCCAAGCCTGCCAGCCCCTGCTCAGCAGGGTCATCCTCACCCACACTTGGGGGAGCCCAGCAGCTTTACCTGGTACCCTGTCTTTACTGGGGTGAAGGTGGGTAGGCCATCACTTAGCCAGTCCCAGGCAACTTCGCCCAGGGGAGACCCGGGGGCACTCAAAGGGGAGCTGCGACGGCCACAGTGTGGCCATGAGGGTTCCCCCAGGTCAGAGACTGCGAGGGCCCTCCAGCCCACCCCTGCGCCCCATCCACTCACATGCTGTGCAGGACACACCAGCCGCAGTGGGGGTCCCGTGATCCCAGGCACAGCTCGCATGATGTATACTGCACACAGCTCTCCACGGGCACCCGGGTCACCTGCCAGGACGGGGAGCTCAGCTTCAGGCCCCCCAAGGCCCCTCCCAGAGATCCCTGCCAGCCCACCTCCTCACCATCACTGTGTGTCTGCTGTACCGGGCCCTATTCCCCTACATGAGGGAAGCCTCCATCTCTAGCCTTTCTCCAGCACGGTCTATTCAAAGGCAGTCCTGTGACCCTGACTTGACCAAGTCAGGCCAAACAGACTGGGTCTCTCCCCAGGAGACAAAAGCCAGGAGGCAAGCAAGCTGGTGCAGGTGAACTACCCAGAGAAGAACCAACAGCTCCAGCCGGAGTCACTTTCCCATCCGTCTGGACTCAGCTCCCCACCGGAGCGTCAGCCCCAATCCTAAACACAGCCGCAGGCTGGGTCCTGCTCACCCTGACCTCGCCTGCTTGGCCCTGAGATCCTCCGAGAGCTGGAATAACCTGATGGCTGGGAGAGGAGCAGAGGAGAAACGAGAGCTGGCCAACGAGTGAGGCCTGGCCTCACCAAACCCATCCTAGACTGCCCCACCTGCCCACCCCCTTGGCCAAGGGGTCACCAGCTTGACAAGGGCAGAGGCTGGCTCCAAGTAGGCTATGCCAGGAACACAAATGGATGGCCTTGACCAGAGGGGGCCAGGCCAGGCACCAACCCCATGGGGACAGCTGCCTGAAGCCCCAATTGGGCAGATGGGACCAGGGCCATGCAAGGCCTCAGCCCAAGAACTCGGCGCCCCAGACATGTACTCTCAGCCCTCGGATGACATCAGTACTCTGATAAAACTTACTCAAATAACTGTTCCTGAGAATGTGCAACTGTTCAGGGGGATGGGATGGGAATTCCAACGCTGATGGGGGAAAATCTAGAACCAGTATGGATGGAGTAGATCAATGACAGCCATGCCCGGCACCCTGAAGGTAGCCCCCCACCCACGCCCACCCCACGTGTCTGGCCACAGGCCACCCACCTGCTTTTCTGTCATCGCATACAGGTACTGGCGGTCAGGGCTGAGGACCAGGTCCCGCAGGATGGGGCTGCTCTCCTGGGCCACCACGTTCTCATAGGCCAGGGCTGGCCGGCCACCGGGGTTTGCCAGGTCCACCAGGATCTGTGGAGGCAAGGGCCAGAGTGGGGCTGTGCTAACGTCTTTCTGCCCCAACCCCACACCTACCTCAGGGCAGGGGTCTGGAGCCCCTCCCCCGGCTGGCCTGTAAGTACAAGGCCAAGGCCTCCACCATCCCAAGGAGGCTGCGTTGGATAAACTATGGCCCCATAGGTGGGTCCTGCCCTAGCCTCTTTAACAGCAGAGACCATGGGGATGACCATGACCCACTACCACCCATCACCAGCTGCACAGCCAAGCCTGGCACAGAGGTGGCGGGAGCCCCTGGCAGGTGCCCCACCTTCCCTTGGGGCCAGGCTGGGTGCCCCAAAGGAAGGGCTATTTGTGCAGAGGGTGGGAAGGAATGACGAGGCAGCAGGGGCCTTCCAGGGAAAGGGACATGTCCAGTGTGGCTGAGAAGTGAAACTGGGAGACTCCGGGGCAGGGAAGCAGCACTGGAGTGAGGGGCCAAGCCAGGGTCCTGGAGTGGGGTATACTCCCACAAGAAGGCAAGAGGGCAGGCATCTCCACGGCATGAAAATATATTCCAGATCCCAAACAAACCGGGCGTTAATTAGCCAGCGCTTCTCTGCAGCTTGCAATGCTGCAAGTATTTTTAGTTGCTTTTACCAAACAAATGTATTTAATTAACAGAAAGACCCAGGGGGCTTTCCAGAGATGGGAGTCATGAGGCGGCGTCTGCCCAGCTCAGCTAGTCCTGGGTAAGCTCCCAGGGCACAAAGTAGCCAGCCCTGCTCCGTCAGGCCCACCCTCCCTGGCTGTAACCAAGCGGCCAGCCCCCCTCTCCACCTCCGCCTGGGGCCGGGACTCAGCCCAGCACCCCTCTCTTGCGCCTCCACACCGACAGGCCAGGGCAGGCCTCACTGGCTGGGGTGGGCCGCAGAGACAGCGAACGCCCCTGCTCTGTGCGGGCCCAGGGCAGCCAGCCAGGGTGGGGCGCTAGGTCTCTGGGCCAGAGGCTGCCTGCTGCACGGCTGCAGGCGACGGGGAGGGCTGCATTCCTGAGAGCCCGAGGCCACCCCCCACATCCGCTCAGCTGCCTCCCGGCCAGGCAGGCTGGCTTAAGTCAAACCAGACCCGGAAGAGCTGAGCCCTGAGCTGGGCAGGAGGAGGCAGCCACGGGCTGGGCCAGGAGCCGCCCAAGGGGAAGGGGTGCCAGGTGAGGGCCCACAGCAGCCCAGCCTCAGCGCCCCCACGGGCGGTCGTGCACAGGACCCCAACCTCTGCGCAGCCAGCTCCACAAACCTCCTGTCCTGCTGGGGCAGGTAGCCAGCACAGGGAGAGCCCACCGTCAGCTCCTCAAGCTGGCAGGCCCAGGCCAACATCAGCCATGGGAGAGGTCAAGGAGGCACCAAGCACAGCCTCTGGACCCATGCTGCCTGGGCCTCAGCCCCAGCTCAGACAACCTCAACTGTGCAACCGAGGTAGGGTGCTGACCCTCCTTCTGCCTCAGTGTCCCTACCTGTAAAATGGGGATGACAGACACCACTCCCCACACCAGAGCTATTCTGAAAATTAAACAAGGACCTAGCCAGTGAGCCAAGAAGAAGGGACACAGAGTGGCTGGGCCACAAGGCAATCCCCACACCCTGGCAGCCGTCCACCCAGGCCTGGCAAGGCCAGCCTGGACAATGACCAGGAGGCAGGGGACAAGAAGGTCAGGAGGGCAGGCCAGGGTGCAGGCAGGGGCACCAGCAGGACCCAGATCTCCAGACCTAGTCTCAACTCAACTGATTCACATCAAGACTCCAGATTTCCCCCAGAGCCCTGCCCTATGCCTGGACCCCCTCCCGGTGGGGGCTGCCTACAGCCATCCAGAAGCCCAGGCCCAGCCCCAGCCCTCCCAGCCCCAGGCCCCGACCCCAGTGCCCCAACATGGCCCCTCACAACCAGACACCTGGGACTTCCGCCCCAGAGGTCCTGACAGCCAGGCCTGACCAGACCTCAGACCTGTGCACGCTGGGGGTGTGCCAGAACAGGGATGCTTGAGGGGCCCCAGGCTCTCCCACCCTGACCAGCAGGCGCCACATGGAACTCAATATGGCAACCCCCCCTCAGCCAGGCCTGTCTTCCCCCTCCCAGCTGAGGGCTGAGGGCAGAGGGCACAGGCCGGGCCATGGATACCACCTGAAGGGCCATCCACCCACAGCCCAGGCGGGCACAGGCAGACACTCCAGGGAAGGGTACAGCCAGGGGGCATACCAGCTCTGCGGCATGGAAGGGGGCAGGCAGAGAGCAGGCCTTCTCCCCAGGGTCCCAGGGAAAGCAGGCTCTGGAACACCCCGCCCCTGGTCCAGCAGTGTGCCGACTCTGACAGGTGGCCCCTGACAGCTGCGGGGGGACCAGGCACGTCCAGCTGTCCGTCCACCACACATCCATCTGTCTACCCACCTGCCCAGCACCGGGCAGCCCTAGCCCTTTCACACGCCCAGGCAGGCTCCATGGATGCAGGACATTTCTGGAGGGCATCCGGGAGGCAGGGCCAGCAGGCCAGCGGATGGACATGCCACGGGTGGCAGGCCCCATGCCGTGCAGTGAGTAGCCATCATCCAGGCTCAGCAGGGTCCCAGCATGCACACATGTGACAGTCGGATGGGGTGGAAGGAGTCCAACCCACGAATGACTAGGGCTCAGGATACACTGACGAGTTCCTAATTGGTTTTTGGGCTGCAGGGCCTGTGTCGCACAGACGGGTAAACTGAGACCTGCGAGGGCCTGCCAGAGGACCTACACCTGGGGCCAGAGTCTGCCCCCAAAGTGGGAGGGATGCAGCACGCCACCAGGAAGGCATTCCAGGGAGAAGGGGTGTGCAGGGTGGGCATAGGGCCAGGCAGCAGGCAGGACGGCGGGACACGTGCCGCCAGCAGCGCACGTGCCGACGCCACTCCCCAGCGCGCAGCTGTCCAGTTGAGGGCCACCCACCTGGGGATGGCCCACTCTGGGGCAGCTGGGCTTTCGGAGTGCACAGGAGACTTCTGGCATCCCCTGGTATCTGCCCACCCGCCTCCAGCTGTCACCTCCATGCTCTGCGAAACTTGCTCCAAAGACCACTAGCTCCCACGTGCCACCACAGAAAAAACTCAGGCCCCAAACCCAACTCTGTTTCTCTGCTGTGGTGCCCTTCCCAGCACCTGCAGAGAAAAGACCCCTCTTCCCTCTGCCCAGATGGCCAGAGTGGGGTATCCAGTCTCCCCGTGCATGCCTGCTGGGCTGTACCAGGCCCAGGCACCCCCAGGCTCTGACCAGGGGGACACAGCCAGCCCCACCTGGCCTCTGCCCCAGCCCTCCAGCTCTACCTACTTCTCCGACCAGGGTTTTTCCCTGCACCTACATATGTGAGGGAGTCCCCTGCATTCTGAGCTGTCAGAGCCCCCAGCAAACTCTCGGTGCTAGGACCCCAAACACTGTGGGCCACACACCTACCCACCAACTTGAGGAATCACCTGCCCCTTCCCACAGAGGCTGGGGAACAGGGTCATCCCGTCACTCCAGACCAGCAAAGTCCTGGAGGCCTGGGACACACCAGGGGGTCCTGCAAAGAGAGCCCTGGGCAGGGCCACGGGGAGGCGGCTGGGGGCAGGTGGGCAGCCCCTGGCCCCAGAGGCCCAAGCCCCAGGCTGGCCCGGCCGGCTGCCCCCACACCCATCCCTGCGAGGCTCTCGCCAACTGCTGCGGCCAGGCCAGGTCAGCTGTCCGTCCAGCCCAGAGCCAACAAAGGGCCCATTCTCTGGGCTGAGGGCGGGCAGGGGCACCGGGAGGATGTCTGGGCCGTGCAGGCTGCTTGCCAAGACCGGCACGCGCCCTAGCTGCCCGGAGGCAGGGGGCTGCCCGGCTTGGCCCTGGCCAGGGTGGGGAAAGAGTTCCCTCCTCTGCAAGCCCCAAGATAATAGCCCTTGTGTCCCTATCTGTGGAATGGGGGTTCACTGACGGGACCAGACAGCAAGGACCCCAAGGGATGCAACAGGCCAGCGGGCAGTGAGCTGTCTGCAGGGCTGGGACCCCAGGGCTATCTCCCCACTCCAGTACATACAGCTGCCCAGCCTATTCCCAGCCCCCCAGGCAACAAAGCGGTACCAAGAGGGGCTGCGTGAGGGGCAGGGGCCTCTCTCACTCCCTCTTTCAAGGAGCCCATCATCTCCTCTCCTTCCTGATCAGGGGCCTGTGGCTGAGGCCCTGGTCAAGCCAGCTCCTGGGCCCCTCCTCACCCCCTTACAAGCTGCCACAGGATCTCCCCCTCCTCTCGCTGGGGGCAGGTTCCAGGCCCTTTCCTGGGACCATTCTCAGAAAGGCCAGGAGGAATTTGATACTGGAAAAGCAATTAACAATTTCCTCTTGGCAGTACTTGGGTAATTAAAACATGATTTGCAGGAGGCCTGGTGGCTGTAACTGGGCCAAACACACCTGGCGAAACTGGGGGGAGGGTCCCAGGAACCTTGTCTTTTCCAAGCCTAGCCCTCGACACAGAGAGGAGCAGACACCAACCAACATAAACAATGGTCCTCCTTGACCTTTGGTCTCTTCCTCTGCCAACAGAAATCCATCTCACAGGGCTGTGTGAGAGTTCAGAAGCTCACGGTTCCAACAGCAGGGGAGGGAAGACTGTTTAGAAGCCACTTGGAAACCGGACCCCCGAGGCAAGATGCTGCCATGACAGGGGAGTGCATAGCGGTGCACAGCCCCTGCTGTGAAGGCCACACAAAGCGGGGCCACAAGGCGACACAGATCACATGCCCTTCCGTCATAGATCTCTGAGTGGGACTGTCCTCAGCAGGGATGTGGCTAGAGTGCCCACTACAGCCTGGGATTTAATGAGCCCTAGGCCACACAGCGACCCTCCAACTGATGCCCTTGTCTCAAACCCAAGAACCAGCCACTGCCCACCTTCCCATTCATGACCCATGTCACCCACGCTACTCTCACCCACTGGATCCCCAACATGAGCAGGCAGATGCAAGCCTGAAGCCACCACTGTCATCTGGCTCCCTGCCCCTAGCCAGGCCAGACCTCTGGAGCTTCTCCCAGAATCCTGCAGGACAGGTCCCTGCCCCCACGTTGCTGAGCACCATAGGGTCACTGGTGACCTGTCCACCCCAGATGTGTCCACCGCAGGATAATGTGTGGTCAGTGCAGCCCAGGCAGCTTCTCCTACCTCAGCAAGCATGAAAGCATCTCTGAGCTTTGGCCCTGCTGTTCCTTCCTTTTGGAATGCCCTTCCTGGCAGACTCCCCAGCTGGGCTGTTCTAGCCTGTGTACCCATCTTGCTGTGATGCTGGGAGTTCTCACATCCTGACCCCTGAGAGGGTGGGTCCTGGAGGTCGGAGTCCTGTCTGGCCATAGGGAGGGAAACTACGCACTGCGGACACTAATCTTAGGCCCTCACGAGGCCACCCCCAAACCCAGACACACACGGGATCGGGCACAGGGTGACCGCTGCCAGCCGGCACCCGAGGACATCATTCTTGTTCAAATGCCTCTGCTCAGGCTGAGGCCTGAGCAGCTGGACCCCACAGGGAGGCAGGACCCTTGTGCCTGCCTCGGGCCACCAAGGGCCGCCTTCTCACGCAAAGAAACAATGCTCATGGAGCACTGGCTCTGGGACCAAGGGCTGGGATGTGAGACCCAAGGGGGAATGGGATGTCCCTGTGCCCTTCTGGGACCACACACCACAGCCAGCCACACCCAGGAGAACCACAAAGAGCATAGCAGGTCCTCCATAGGACACACAGACATCCCTAGGGCACCATGCAGCAGCCCCGCAGGTTCCAGGGACCACATCATCAGCAGGCAGAGGCAGTGTACTCACAGGGCCCCTTGGGCAGCAACTGAGAGACACAAGCAGCCGGCAGCTGGGGCCTCTCCGCTCTCCGCCAGCAGCGCTCCAGGGGTCGGAACCCCCCAGGGCCCAGCAGCCACCATAAACATAGCCAGACATGGGTCAGCCGCTCTGCTGGGTGCGACCACACTTGATCCTGGAGATGGCAACAGGGGCAGCCCTCAAGGTTCAGGACAGAGACATAAGCCAGGCCCCGGTGCCCCACTCCCAGGGAGAAGGCCCGTAGAAACGCAGCCCCACGACACGGTGACACACAGGACATGGGCACAGCACACACGCACGTGGCGGCCCCGCCCACCACAGGCCCGCTGGAGACAAGACTGCACCTGCCCTGAGCCAAAGGACCCCGTGTGTGCACATCTGCCATACGCCCCATTGTCAGGACCGGTGAGAACCGACCGGCAGCCCAGCATGGCAGGGCCAAGCCTCACAGAGAACAAGAGAAAAACAGACACAGACGATGTGCTGCCGGCCCCCCAAGAAGCCCCCACCTTGGCAAAACCCTCGGGATGGACATCCCCCACTGAAGTGGAGCATAGGGCAGGGGGAGACCTCCCAGGGGAGAGGGGACCTGCTGCTCTTTGTATGACACGCTCCGGGCTGCAAGGCCGCAGCTGCATTGCTTCCTGTGGGCACATCCCATTTCAGTGTGGACATGGGTTACACACGAGCCGCCTGCAGGATGCCGGGATCTCCCTGCCCCACCCCCGCCATGCTACAGGGAGCTGCCTGCACGCACTCAGGGCTCACGGTTCAGCATGACAAGAATGTCTGCAGGCGCACAGCCACCAATGATGCAGACTGTCCTGGGAGCCTCTGCGGGTCTCTAGAGAGCAGATCACTAGGAGTCAAGGGCACCCCCACCCCACACACACACAAGATGCAAATCCAGAGGGCTATAGGCAGAAGAAGGGGAGGTGGTGACAATCCTTGTGGCTGAGGAGTTGGGGGACTAGGGGCCTGGTCCTGCCCAGCATCTTTCTCAGGGCCTCCATCCTGCCCCCAGCCCCATGTGCTGGGGTTCCCCAGTGCACCTCCTGCATAGACCTGGGCTTGAGGAGCAGGGACCCCTGCTGGATGCATGGAGTAGGCTTTTGCCCAGGACAGAGAGGCTCTGGGGCGAGGACCCTGAGAAGAGGCCACCTCTCAACAGGTCTTGGAAATACCACCGGACTCTGAATTTTGGCATCCTATAAGGACGGGGAGTGCTGGGGAGAATGGAAAAAGCACCCACAGGGAAGCTTCTCGAGCAGAGCCGTGAGGCCCCTGGAGGGTAAGAGGTCTCCCAGTCACCGGCAGCCCAGGCCCAAGGCAGCACATGCTCAGCAGCCACTAGCACAGCTGGGATGCCAGAGAGGTAGGTGAGAGCAGGGAGCTCCCGGGGCCCAGACACAGCCAAGGCCTGAGTACATAGGGACAGCGGCCTGGCCGGGCCCCAGCGCCATGGCCCAGATGCTGTGGCCACAGCCCTGTCTCCCCTCCATGCAAGGATCACCATGCAGGAAGGAACGTCAACCTCCCTAGGCCTCCCAACAGCCCCCAGGAGGCACGGCCCACCCAACATCGGGGGAGGAAAGCACCATGGCAGGCCTCCCTGCTAGCTATACTCCTAAACAGCCCAGCCCAGCCCCGGAGCCCAGCTGGGCAGCTGTCCCGTGGGTCCTACCCCAAAGCCTAGCACCCTGCCAGCCAGCGATGCCACAGCCCAGATCGCCGTGGTCATAAGCTGATGGCCCACAGCAACCTTGGGTTGGCCCGTGCTGTTTTCTAAAAATGTGCCATTAGCTGCCAATGCTTAACAATAAAGAGATCTAACACAAAATATGGATTTTCAGATTCTCTTGAAAAACCGGATGTTGAGGCAGACGGGGCCCACTTTTCCCCTGGCACAGCCCCTGGAGAGAAGGGTGGCTCAGCCCAGCCCTGAGCCCTGTAGCAGGCATGGTACCAGGGCCAGCCTGGCCTGGGGGTGTCCCTCACCAGGCCCAGAGGGCAGGGACTGTCCCCACGTCTGCTTTGCAGAAAGGGAGAGTCCAAGAAGGCCTCCAGGCTGGGACGGGACATGCAGGGCACCTGCTGGCAGGAGTCCAGGGCAGGTCCTCTCCACACCCGCTGTGAGTACCTGAGCTGACTCAAAGGAACTCAAACCCACCCATGGGAGCTCCTGCCAGGGTCCAGGGGTCCCTGGTGGCCACTCGGAGTGGGAGGGGAGGGTGGTACATGCAGGACTGGGGCTCGGTGTGGGGAGGGGTCAGCCCAGGAGGACGGCTGCCTCTGTTAGCAGGGAGGGCAGCAGGTGGTGAGCAGGGCCTCTAGGGAAGGCCAGGGGAATCAGGGAGCACCCCCAGCCAGCCCTGAACAGCTGAAGTTGGCAGGTCTTAAATTAATCGGCTACAATTTTACACAACAACGTTCTAGTTCTCGGTGGGGCCTGGCAGAGGGCCAACTGGGTCCCTAGAGCTCACCAGTTACTTCTTAAAGCTGAAGAAAAAACCAGGCCTGGGGAAGATGGGGGCCTGTCAGCACAGCAGGCCTGCCCCTGACCCAGTGGTGGGCAGGGGTCCCCAGGGCCCAGGCCCCAACCCATGACCCAGATTGAGGAGGAGAGGCAGTGAAGGAGCACAGCGCTGGACTGGGCTGGGCCAGAGCTGCTCCCTACCCTCAGCTGGGGTCAGGATGATATAGTGGGGAGAGTGAGGATGAGGTAGGAGAGAAATTCTGCTACCGGTGGGACCCATGCACAGCAGAGAGCAGATGTCCTGCACCATGAGTCAAGGTTGGAGGCCTAGTGTGGGGGCCTGGGGGAGGTTATGGAGAGATGGGGCAAGCACTGGAACCCCTTCCTCCAGCCCCGATGCTGCTTCAGGCCTCCAAGAGCAGGCATGTCCCAGGATGTGACCCAGGGTTTGAGGGTGCCATGGGTCCTAAGAAATGGGCAGGCAGAAGGAACAGGACAAGCTGTGCTACCCAGGGTAGCTGGATGGAGCTGGGACGGGTCTGAGGGCCAGGCAGCCACTGGCTGATGTGCTGGGCAGTGGGAAGAGAGACCCCTGAAACTGGCAGCTCAGGGCAGGCGTGGGCAGTGAGGAGCTCCTGGAGGAGCAGCTGTCCTGGACTCTGGGCTTTCTCAGAGAAAGGACACGGAAATAGGGGTCCCTGTTTCTTTCCCTCCAGGGACCCCCCCCCCAGCCCAGGACAAGGAGGGAGTCTGCAGTTATAAGTGGGGACGCTAGAGCCAGTAAGCCTAGGCATATGTGACTGCCTCTGTGTGCCTCAGTTTCCCCATCTGTCAAATGGACAACAGAGTTGTCACAAGGACTCAGATAGGCACCACGACAATGGAGAGCTAACTCTACTCCTGAATGGGACCAAACGTGCATCAGGCCCTGGGCCCTGCCAGCGCATCTTCTCGGCCTTCTTTATGCTATGCCTGGGTAAACAGACTCAGAGGGGCAAGCCAGCCAGCTCCAGGATCACACAGCTGGCAAGACCACACCTGATCTCAGCCATGTATGTGTGGGATTAGGGTGCAAACAATTGGCCACAGAACATGAACAACCAACTGAGAGCTTCCTAAACCCCCCCGCCTGCCGCCCACTTAAGCAGGTGGTGCAGGTGACTGGTCCAGGGAACAAGGTTGAGGCGCACCTCTACGGAAAAGCCTCAAAACCAACACAGATTTAATTCCCCAATGAGGGGCCGCTCCCAGCACCAGGCCAGCAGCTGCTGAGCACAGACCCCCACACACCCTGGAATGGCACAATCCACTCGCCTGCCGTGCGGCACCCAGCCCAGACAGGCCCAGGGGTGGAATGAGCCCAGGCCCAGGACAGCACACCGGAAGGAAGGTGCGAGGGACAAGCAGAGGTTTCCTTATGGATCGGCCTAAGCCCAGCTCCCTCTCCACACCATGGGCCTCAGTTTCCCCTCTGTGGGACCGGGGCAGAGAGGGAGGAGAGCGGGACCAGCTAGACTCACAGAGCTCCCACCCAGACGATGGCCCTGGGGCCCAGGAGTGAGGCTGGAGCCAGGGAGGCAGCCAGAGAGGCAGGACTGGACTAACCTGTTCTCCCAACCTCACAGGATGGCCTGTAGGCACAGACAGCACCTTAGCAGCGGCCTGCCAGTCCACCAGCCATCAAAGAGGCCACCCCCAGCCCCAGGAGCCCAGCTTCCTGCCAGGTGACAGGCTCCGGGGCACCCTGCGGGAGTGTCTCCCAGCAGCTTCACTCTGCAGCCCTGCCCCAGGGGAGGCTCTCACCTTCGCAGCACAGCCCCTGGCAGGCCCACCCCAGCTGACACACCCCCCTCCCCAGGGGATTCTGCTGGTTCTTCTTTCCGGCTCCCCCAGCCCCAGATACCTCCCTTGGGCAGGGGCCATCCCTGGGAAGGGAAAGGGCCTCTGCCCAGGCTGCCGACAATAAGGTAAGGAAAGGTGGGCCACACCAGGGAACCAGCTCAGGGCACAAGGGCTTGTCCAAAAGGCAGCAGGGTCTAAGCTGACCTGCTGCCCCACCCCCACTGGCCAGCAGAGTGCCTGAGCTGGACAGAACCCCACAGCGCCCCGTCCTAGGATGGCCTCAGTCACCATGTGGGCACCCCCCCCCCCACCCCAGAACCACGCCAGCCTGCAGCCCACACATCCAGGTTCACTTCCGGAGGGGCGAGCCAAGGTGGTCAGTTGAGGGGGGGATACCCGTTCCCAGAGGTCACAGAGCCAGGGAACAGTGGCACGTGATTGCCAAGGAGCCCACCACTGCAAAGACAAAGACACTCCTTTCCGTACAACCCAGCACAGAAGCTGAAAGCAGGCAAGGCCCTTGCTGGCCCGGGGCCCAGTCCCCACCCACGGGTACACGCTGGGCGGGGAGCTGTGTCAGCACCGGGCCTGGGGACAGCTGTTATTTCATCTACCAGGCCCCGCCCTGGCCTGGCTCCTGGGCTCCCAGGCACCCCCACCCTACGGTCACCCCAGGAACTTCTTCCCCAGCGGGCCAGCCCTACCCTGGTCTGGTCCCACCCACCCACCAAGTTGGGACTGACCCACAGGCAGCTGCTGCCCTCAGGTCCTCCTCCAAGGAGCCCTCCCATGCTGCTCCCTAGCAGCCCTGTGCAGCTGGATGCCTGCTAGTGAGGGCGGGGGTGCAGCCGCCCCACAGGCCCTGCCCCACAGCACCCCACCTTTCACCCTGAGAAGCCCTCATCTCTCTGGAGCCACGGTGCTCCCCTTGCACCCGCTGGTGGTAGGTGGGGGGGGGGTGCTACCCTTGCCCTGCCCTTGGCCTTGCTGTCTCCGTGTAGGGCGGGGGCCTCTCACCAAGGCAGAGTGCTGCCTCAGCAGACACTGGATCCCCCGGAGGGGATGGGGGCCGTAGAGGCATTCCCTGCCCCCATCCTGCACATAGCCTTCCCAGGAGGTCACTGGGCACCCTCAGAGAGCAGGGCCAGCCTCTCCAGGCCCCCCGGGGATGGCAGGGTGGCCAGGCCCCTCATGCACCTGACCCACCCCAAGAGCCCCCAACACCCCGCCAGGGCCTTTACACCTGCCAAACACCAAAGCGGGCCCAGAGGAGGGGAATGGACTGGAAGCACAGGGGAGTGAGGGCCTGTTGAAGCCCCTCATGGTGGCCAGATCCGGCTCTGGATCCTGGCCTCCCAGTGTCCATCCAGGCAATGCTGTCCACAACCCCCAGGGCTCTGCCTGCCCCATCCGCCCAGCCCGGGGGCCTGACCTTGCGGATGCGGCCGCTGCGCGTGCCGGCGAACACCACAGTGCGGCCCCGGTAGTCGTAGGCTGCCACAGCAGTCAGGCCATCATCCTTGTCCACGAACAGAGGAGTGCCCTCGATAGTGACTGTGCCCCCCAGAGGCTGGTTGAAGTCCTGGCCACAGAAATCATCGTCGATCTGCAGCGGCTGTGGGAAGGCAGAGGGTGAGACTCTGGGCCCTCGCAGCTGGTCCCAGGTTCCTTCTTCCTGTGGGCAGCAGGCCTCATAGCCAGGACTGGCCAGCAGCCCCAGCTAACTGGGGGTGGGGGGGAGTGTGGGGGATGGGCACTCACAGAGGGTCCTCAGAGGGCCTGGGCTCGAGCGTGGCCCATATAGATGTGGAGGATCGAGGATTCCTGGACCCATTTGACAAAGAGAGAAGCCAAGGCTTGCAAAGTCCCTGAGGCCTGCTACACGTGCCTGGGGCGGGGGGGGGGGGGGGGGGGGGCGCCCGCGGCCGGGGGGGGGGGGGGGGGGGGGGGGGGGGGGGGGGGGGTCCTCCCACACAGCCACTGGGCACAGGCCTCCCACCCAACCTGTGGGGTGGGGGAGAGCCAGAAAGAAAGCAGCCTAGGGGAGATCAAGGAAGGAGAGCAGCCAGCCACCCTGGGGACCAGGCCCATGCACCAATGATGGCTGCATAGGGAAGGGGCCAGCCACCGGAGGCTGTAGGGTACAGGGAGGGCTCATCTGAGATAGGGAATAGGGGTCACACCTAAAAGGCAAAAAGGCAAGGGCCGGCTATGAAGTGGTAACTGAAGGGACAAGAAGTGATCAACACTCGAAGTTCCAGAGAAGGAGGAAAGGGCCTGGGGGAGGGCAAGTTCTAGGAGAAAAAGGGGACAGCTGGCTCCCCTGAAGCAGGCTCAGGGCCTGAGGTATGCAGGGGAGAGATCGGTAATGCAGATGGAACAAGGGACACCAAGCTGGAACAGGGCTGAGGGTCCCCAAGCAGCCCCAGGGACTGGGACCCAGACCAGAGGGAGGGGACGACTGCAGCCACGGGCACAGAGCACACAGTATGACCTCAGAGGGGCTGCCCTTCCAGGCCTTGGTTTCTTCAGTGACACGAAAGAGATCATACTCTTTCCCTGAAAGGTCGTGGGAGGATGGACTGGCCTGGTACACCTGGGCCTCGCCATGGAGAACGGCCCCATCTTCACGGGTGCCCCCCTGCATCCAGCAGTAGACGTGACAGGGACAGGGTGAAGGGACCCTTGTTGCTCCCAGCATGAGACAACCGTGACTAGGCAGACCAAGCTTCCCCCGGGCCACCCAAGGAGTCTGGGCGGCAAGGGCAGAGGGGCTGAAGCCTGGCTCCCCGAGTTCACCTCAAGGGGGCCCTGAACACATCCCTAACCCTCTCTGAGCCTGCAGCCTCCCTGGGGGCATACGGAAGACACCCCCCACAAAGCCGCTGACCCCAGGCTGACTCCTCGTGGTCTAGCGAGAGCTGTGGCTGCCGGCCACCAAACACCGAGCACCTAGGTCCTCAGGCCACCCCGGCGTCAGGGAAGGTGCTATCCTCTGGTACCAGGTGAGGCAAGAGGCCCAGAGAGCAAGTGCATGGCCAGGCCCCAGGCCCAGGGCGAGCGGTGCAGGGTCCACACTGATGTGGCCGTGGCCGCCTCAGTAAAGGACGGGGAGGGGCCCGGGGCAGCGCCCACTCACCGAGTTGATGCAGCCCAGCTCTTTGTTGAGCAGCCAGGGCAGTGAGAGCTTGCCCTCGCCGCGGTAGCAGGACTGGATGCGCTCCTTGATCTTCTCCTTGATGGCCCGCAGCGTGAACAGACACAGCACGGACTCCTTGGGAGGCTTCACGCGGTTCTTCTGGCCCTGCGCGAACACGGTGAACAGCACATCCTCATCCTCAGCCAGGCCCAGCTGGCGGGCCAGGGCGCGGCCGGGCCGGCTCAAGTAGGCATCCTGCACCAGGCGGTACTCCACGCCCGCCTGCTCGCAGCCAATGGGGAACTCGATGTAGGAGTAGAACTTGGGGTCATCCACGCACAGCCGCACAATCTTGGAGGTGAAGAAGTGCTCCCCGGCAGCATCGGGCGAGGTGAGCTGCGTGTCCAGCTGCAGCGTGAGGTAGTAGACGAACTGCTCGCTGCGGAAGCTATACACGTAGTAGATGTCGAAGGCTGGGAACTTGGACAGCGTGTCCGAGGGGATCTTGAGCTGCGACGACACGAACTCGTCCTGGTACACGAAGCCGAACATGTCGGCATCCTCCTCATTGGCCATGAGCCGGCGGCTGGACAGTGTGGGGAAGTACTCGGACTTGCCGTCGATGGGTGTGCCCACAAAGAGCTTGGCCTGGCCCTGGCCCGGCGGCCCCGCGATCAACACGCCGGCCATGCTGCCCGCCTCGCGCACGCTGGACAGGTAGTGCTCCTTGCGGTGGTGCGGCTCGCCCAGCTTGAAGAGGTCGTCCAGCCGCAGGAACTGGCAGATGCCTTGGGAGGCGCTGCCGCAGGCCAGCAGGCGGTTGGCGGCGTAGTCTAGGAGCAGCAGCTTGTTGACGTTGTCAGTGCTGCCCAGGCCGTGCGGGCATGACTGCACGCTGGGGGGCGGGTAGCACTTCTCGTTGTCCTCCACGGGCCCCGTCACGTGGGCCCGCAGCAGCGTCAGGTTCCCCGACAGCTTGTAGATGCGGTTCACGGCGCCCACGTACACCTCGCCGGTCTGCTCGTGGACCACCAAGTGGGTCAGGCCCCAGTCGCTGGCCGAGAAAGTGCGGAAGGCGGGCTGCGGGCCCCCGCCGGCCCTGGGTGCCCCTGCTGCCCCCGGCACACCTCCTAGCAGCAGCAGCAGCAGCAGCAGCAGTGGGAGCGCCCACAGGCTCAGACGTGGCAGTGGCATGGCGGGCCGGGGCCTCGGGCCGAGACGCTCAGGTCCTGCAGAGGCGTGCATCACGGGGCCGGGAGCCTGAGCCCTGCAAAGGAGAGTGGGTGGGAGAGGGTGCGTGAGTGTGGGTACAGCCCCTACATGTAGGAGAGCACACACATACACCCTGGTTCACACATACCATCTCACGAGCTCTCTGTGGTGCCCAGCCCATGCTGGGACATCCCACACACTCCACCGCCAGGGGCATGACCTAACTTTCAGGAGAAGCCCAGGGGTGGACAGAGGACCCCCTCCCCAAGCTGAGGACCTGCAGGCAGGGAGTGCCAAGACCGAGCTCGTGAGCCCATGAGCAACATGGGACAGCCATCAACGCCTGGGCCTGCCATTCCTAGGCAGAGGAGAGAAATGGACCCAGGAACAGAGAGGCAGATCATGAAGGTCCAGGCTCCAGACTGGGAGCCCAGCTAACACCCCAACCTGGAGGCCATAACCTCCTGACTCGGGGCCTCCCCATGCCCTAGGGAACAACCCCCCCTCAGCTCCAAGCTCCCAGGGTCAGTGACCACCTCTCTGCCCGAGGCTCTGGGGACACATGCTCCCTGGAGAGCCCTACTCATAGGGGGACCCCCACCAGGAGATGAAGACACTGAGACCCATCACCACATAGACAGCAATTCTCAGAGGGGGCAGGAGGCAGTCTGGGTCACCTTGGCCCTGAGGCTACTTGCTTACTGACCCTGGCACAGCCCCTTTCTGGACCTTGAGCCCTGTATTCCAAAGAATGACCCAAAAGCTGAGCCTTGTACACTTCCCACCCACTATCCCCTCCCTCAGCCAACCAGTCTCCCACCCCATGCTGTCAGCACAGCACTGCCCCTTTCTAGGCTCCTCCTGCCTGCTTCTCAGCTCCCCTTCCACACCTCACCCCAACTCCAAGGAAACAGGAAGCCCTCCCAAGGGAAAGGGGGGTGGCTCCCTGAACCCCACCCCTCAGCAGTGGCTCTCTCTTTGCAGTGTGCAAAGCCCAGAGGCTGCCCTCTACCTGCAGTGACTCCTGCCCTCCCATCAGATCAGGCTCCCAGCATCCTTTACCTCCACACCAGGCCCCAGACATTCCCACTTGTACTTCCCAGGTCACACTCTCCACTAAGGTCAGCTTCCCCCACTAAGTCTCCCCCAAACTGCCTACCCCTCACTCACCCGGACAACCACAGCACCTGGCCTCACCCACCATGCCCACCGACAGCCCAGGCCCCGCACAGTAGCCTGGGCAACTTTTCGGAACTGTACATGAGGTCAGCTGCCCCCAGATCCTGCCATGGACCACACACCTCTTCCTCTGGAAAAGTCTCGTCTCCTCCCAGCCCAGCAGCCAGCAGTCAGATACTCGGTTATACTGAGGCTCCGTGGCCAAGAGGCCCTGACAGGAGTCACTATGCTTTCAAAGCCTTAGTTTCTGCATTTACAAAATGGGAACGATCAGAGCTCTTTTCTTATGGACAAAAAGGGGAAGGTGGAGGCATGCAATCAGCAGGAGTACCCTCTTGGTGTCAGCAGCGGCCCTGCCCTGGCGCTGCCAGATGCTGGTGCTTCAGCCCAGCCCTTCCAGGAGCCCGAGCACAGCAACACCTGATCCAGATACAGGCTGGCGCCAGCCAGGGCTTCACACACTCCTTGCTCCCAGACAATGTCCCTCACATAGACCAGCAGCCCCATTTTACAGGTGGGGGAAGCTGAGGCCCAGAAGATAGGTGCCTGCTGCCAGGTCTGGGCTGGGAGCTGGCCACAGGTCAATAGGCTGCCAGACAGGGCCCACTGATCTCTGGGCTCCCATGTCTGCCCCTGCAGCACAGGGCACCTCTGCCCTCAGCCAGGACTTGCTGTTCCCTCTGCTGGGATGCTCTTCCCTTCCCTGCCACACCCCGCTCAGGTCTCAGCTGTCTGCCCTGACCTGCCAGCGGCAGGTGACAGCCTCTTCATCCCAGCTAGTTGCTCTGTTTTAATTCGCAGCACAGGACTTGCAAACGGTTTTGTTACTTATTGCTCCCAAACTTGTGCTCTTCCCACAAGAACAAGAGTTCCATGAGAATGGGGCTCGGCTCTCTGCGTTCTCCCGAAGCCGACGCCAGGGCCTGCTACTTGTGGATAAATGAGTAAATGAACGGATCCTGGCCAGAGCAAGGCCTGCTTCTTCACTTTGTCCTCACTCTCCACTCACCCTCCGCCAAGTGCAGACCCACACCCACGGCTCAGGTGGGAAAACTGAGGCTCAGGGAGGCCAGGGGCTTTAGCCAGGATCCCACAGTAAGAGGACCCGGCTGTGCCGCCTTGCAAGACCCTCCCAACTGGCTGTCATCTGCCTCTCTTTTAGGATCTCCACCCAGACATCACCCCAAGAACTACAGCCACCTATGCTGCCAGCCAGGAGAGGAGTCCCCAGCCCTTCCCCACAGCCCTGTCCCCAGCTCAGGAGCCAGGGAACAGGCTCCTCACAGTGTCAGCAGGGCCTGGGCTGAAAGCTGAGTGCATGTGAACTCCAAAGAAAACATGAATCACTCACCGTTTATCAGTTCAAAGCAGGCCTGCAATTACCAGGGGCTGGGCTCTCCCCTCCTCAGGGTTAATTATACACGTCTTAATGCAATTACGGGCCCTACTTTTTATATTAAACAGGAGAGACCCGGCTGAAGAAGCCACTATCCAAACTCCCGGCTGGCCCTGGGCCCTCTCCCTCTCTCCCCCAACAGGGGCTGCTGGGAAGGGACTGGCCACACCGTGGAACTGCCAGCCAGGGAAGGGGGATCCCAAGTCCAGGGCTGGGTCCCTCGTGCCCCCCCCCACCCCATCTCACAAAGGCCAATGAAGACGTTTCAGTCACTTCCCCTATCTTAGAGTTATGGAGCCCAGGGCTCAGACCCAAGGTCACCCAGCAGGATAGGATGAAATCCCACGCTCCTATAGAAACATGGATGGCCAGCTGACTGGCTGGGGCTCATGTCCCACATAGCTCTGGTCTGCCCAGAAAAAAATGCATTTGTGCCAAAGCCGGGCCTGGGTGCTAGGGAGGACCACGCTGGCCTGGGTTGGGGGACAGGAGCACTGACAGGTGCTGGGAGGGGAGAACTGGCCACTGTGGTCCAGGGAGGCTCCTCCAGGGGGCCTTTCCACCTGTTCTAAGAGAACCAGGCACACTGGGAGCTGGTGGGGAGGAGAGCAGCAAGAATCCAAGCCGGGCACTGGAACCTGCTGGACCATGCAGAGGGGGCAGTAAGATTGACTGCAGCTTCCTGCCATGGAGAGTGGGCTGTGCCGGGGGGGGGGGGGCAATATGAACCAGACTGGGAAGGGAGAAGCTGAACTGGTGTTCAAGTGGTGTTGGGTGTGCTAACCAGGGGTTAGCCAGGGAGGGAGAGGCCAGGACAGAGGCAGATGGAGCCACAGCACAGCCGGCTCCACTCCTGAACAGGATGGGCTTAGCCGCCCAGCAGAGCATAGAGCAGCAACATCCCCTTTTCTTCTCCAGGCCCAGCAGCCACCACCACTCCTTATCCTGAGAAACAAAGGCCCTCAGAGCCCTCTTCACAGAGGGAGAGCCCAATCTCCATTGCCTTCGCACTCTGGATCATTCTGAGACTTGGGCAGATTGGGGCATAGGGGGCCGTGGGGGGGATGCAGCCATCCTGCCCAGAGGTAGCCCATTAGCAACCAGGGCGGAGAGTTGCACTGTCACCCACCTCACCCCAACACAGGCCCTAGGAGGTGGTCCCAAGCTGTCCTGCTCTCCCACCAGACAAGTCCGATGAGACCAGGATCTGGAAGTACTGGAGTCTTCTTCAGAAAAAGTGCCCCACACTTGGGCCTTCCCGGAGGTGCCCTTCCTTCCTGGCCAGCTGCTCTAGACACGGGGATCTTCCCGAGAGATCAGAACACACAGGCAACAATCTGGGGGTGCAGAAGCCCAGCAAAGGGCTACCTGCTTTGTCCACAGCACCTCGTTTGTCTCCCACCCCAAGCTCACACCTCAGCCACACAGACACTTGCCAGACCTCTGCCTGTGCTGCCTCCTCTGCTTGCAATGTCCTTTCTGGGTCTCCCCGTGCCACCCTCCCAGGCTGATTTGCAGCCTGGCTCTGAAAGGGAATCGCAGGTTTTCTCATCTGCCTCTGGCACGGGACTGGGTGCTCCTCAAGGGCTGGGCAGAGTCTTAGCTGCTTGGTGCCACACCTGGTCTCTCCTGCACACCCAAAACCAGCAGGGAGCAGAGAAGACTTGGGCCGCGCTCCCCAAGGGCCAGAAGAGCAAAGGCTGAGCCCCCTACCCCCGCCCCAGAGAACCAGTCTGGGCAGGGAAAGAGGTGGAGCAGCAGTAAGCTACGGAAGCCCCGGCTTAGGGAGCAGAGGCCCGGTCCACATCCCCCCACAGTACACACACCCCTTTCTTTCAAGGGGCGTGGCCCCAGCACCCCAAAGATGAGCCAGGGTCAGTTCTCAGCTCCAAGCAGCCTCTGGAGCCCCTTTCACCGCCCTTCCGCGGGCTGCACCTGGGATATCACAGCGAGCAGGGGCCTCCCTAGAGCCCCGCTCCCCCTTCCCCAAGGCAACCCCGAATCAGCCCCGCCGCCCCCAGCTACGCTGCACACCAGGCCCGGGACTGTCCAGGAAGCAATCGGAAGCCTCGGAGGGAAGCGGGCTGACCCTGGAGAGGCCCTGAGAGGGGGAGGCTGAAGAGGCCCGATCGAGCGGAGCGGCCTCCCGGGCGGCACCCGCACCGCCCCCTCCCAGCCCGGGTGAGCGGCCCTGGGGGCCAGGGGCGGACACAGCGCCCATCTCCCGGCACCCGGGCCAGAGGGGGCGGGAGCGGGCGTCGGTCCCGAGGAAGCGGCTCCAACTTCCACCCCAGCGCCCCGAGGGCCCGCGGAGGATGGAGCCCCGCACGACCTCCTCCGGCTCCCCGCGGCCCTGCCCAGGCAGCCGCGCAGCCCGGCCCGGGCCTGCCCAGCCCAGCCCGGCCCTGCCGGCGGCCGGAGATCGGAGTCCGCGGTCCAGCCCCGGGTTCGGCCTGGGCACCCTCAGGGCCCTCCCGCTGGGGCCGCCGCAAACTTTCCTGCGTTTGAGGAGGGGGCAGCGCCGGCCTCCGCCCCCGCCGCGCCGCCCGGAGCGCTACCCCGCGAGCTCGGCGGGCCGGGCGGCCGGGCCTGGCCGGGCCGGACCGGGCGGGCGGGCGGGCGGGGAGAGGCCGGCGGCGCGGGGCCTGGGGCCGCGGTCCGATCCCGGCCGGGCGGGGGACACCACGAGCTCAGCGCCGGCGCCACGGCCGCGCCCGGACACACGCGGGCGCCCGGCCGGAGCCGCAGGGACACGCGGACCCGCGGACACGCGCGCCGCAGTCCCCCGCGCACACCCCCTGCCTGCTCGGCCGCACGCCCCGCGCCCCGGCCGGAGGCCGCCCCGCTCCGGTCCGTGGGCGCCTCCCACCCCGGCGCGCCCCCCGCCCGGGACCCCCGCCCGGCCACGCTCCGCGCCGCGGGGGAAAGTTGCGCCCATACTCACGGGCTGCCCCGGGGCGCGCCCCGCCGCCGGCCATCGCCGCGCCCCGTTGCCCGCGCCGCCGCCGCCGCTGCCCGTCTAGCCGCGGGGCCGCCAAAGCCGCGCAGGCCGCCCAGGCCGAGGCCGCCGCGCCGCGCCCGGGCTCAGCTGCGTGGCCGCGCCGCCGCTGCCCAGCATGAATGGGGCGCCGAGCGTCGCGCGGCTGCGGACCGGCCTCGCTCTCGCCGCCCGCGGAGCGCCGCGCCGCGCGCATGCGCTGCCCGAAGCCGGGGGGCGGGGCCTGCGGAGGCGGGGCGGGCGCAGGGGGCGGGGCTGCTAGTAGCCTCCAGAGGGCGCTCTGTCCCGCGCCGCGCTCTGACCGGGGCCCACCGCACGTCTTCAAAGGGCGATACTCTCGTCCGCCTTAATGACTGCGCGGGGGCCGTGGCGGAGCGTCCCCGGGGATCTCCACCCTCCCGGGCTGTCCTGAGCCGGTGTCCCCAAGGATGGTCCAGCCTTCCTTGTGCCCGGTCTAAGAATAGAGCTCCCATTCACACAAGGGTAAACTGAGGCCCGAGTAGGGTACGCGCCTTGCCCCGGGTCGTGCAGGGCTGTGGGTCAAGACCCTCGGCCTTCCGCCACCGCGTTGGTTAGGTGGGATGAGCACCCTCGCGGTGAGCAAAACGGCGCACAACCCGCCCGTGGCGCGTTCGCCGCCGGGGGAACAGGCCGCCCCGGGTCCGGAGGTGGCGAGGTGGCGGGACGCCAACCCGGCTGCCCCCGACCGCGGCGGGGCGGGCAGGCAGTGCAGGGGCCGGAGCTGGCGGGGTGG
This sequence comes from Enhydra lutris kenyoni, assembly GCF_002288905.1. Classification (NCBI taxonomy): domain Eukaryota; kingdom Metazoa; phylum Chordata; class Mammalia; order Carnivora; family Mustelidae; genus Enhydra; species Enhydra lutris. The sequence goes on from NW_019154150.1 coordinate 2,989,812, forward strand.
CAGGCGATCGCCGGTGACCATGCTCGCCGGGCGCTCGGCGGCGGCGCGCTCCGAGAGGCGCGAGCTGGGTGCCCTAGAGATGCCGCCCCGCAGAAGGCCCCGCGCCGAGGAGAGGCGCGGCGACAGGGGCGCAGAGCGCAGAACCGACCGGACGGGAAAGCCTGGCGGTGGCCGGGGGAGCGGCGGGGGACTTAGCCCGAAAGGCTGTGTGTGAACCCTACGTCATCCCTGCAGAAGAGGACACCTCCTCACTGCACAGGGCTGAGAAAGGGAACGCAGCAAGGAGCTCAAACCCGGCCAAGGGGCCCTCCCATCTCGTCCCTCCCCTCCTCCCCTCGCACAGCCCCTATCCTAGTTTCTGAGTTCGTCTTTTCTTCCTTTTCCTTTGGGTTCGACCCTTTGTGCGCGCGTCCCAGATGGCATGCTGCTTTCGCTGTACTTGTCTTGGGACATTTTAGAAAAGCGATCCTCCCGCTGTTAAGGCCCAGGCCAGCCCGTGCTGCCGGTAGGCAGTTTGTTCGCTGCTTTGTAGTGCCTCCCCCTCCTGCTGATGGACACAGGTCCCCATTTGTGGGTCACTGTGCATCAGGCTGTGACGGACATCCCGTGCAGTCTCTGGGCGGCTCGCTAAGACCCAGAGCTGGGCTGGCAGGTCACCCAGTAGGTGTATGTTTAGTTTGGTAGACGCCAGAAAAACAGTTTTCCCAAGTGATGGCCCCAGGTTGCACTCCCGGCAGTAGTGTGAGTGGGTCCGAGCAGCCCCCCATCCTCACCCACACTTGCTACCATCACTGTTGAGATTTCCCTAGCTGGTGGTACATACTGGTTTTCCACTGTGGCTCTAACAGGCGTGTCCCTAAATGGGAGAGAGCATCTTCTTCAAAGGTCCTGTCCATTGTTTTATTTAGCAAGCACTGATATAGTGCTGACAACACCCGGCTCTGATACATTTTACGGATAGGTAAACTGCGGTAGGAGAGGTGAAGTGACTTGCCCAGGTTCCCCAGCTTGTAGGTGGCAAACAAGACCCAAGAGCCTTCATTCCTCATGGACTTCTGAGCCACACAGACCTGCGTGAGGGTCCTGGTGCAGCTAGTTAATACACAGTAGGTCCTGTCTGCTCTCAGAGCCTCACTTTCCTCCTGCATGAAATGCATGTAGGAGACCTCCCCACTGTCCCTCAGGGTGAGTGAGTGTGTGTGTACACCACACCGTGCCTGAGAAAATGTCTATCCCTGCTTTGGGATGTCTCTGCCTGCTGGCTTCTGGGCTGTCCCCACCTCTTACCTGCTCGTTTGCCAACCTGTCCTCCCCAGGGCCACCGGGGCAGGCACTGTTCAAGGCCCTTCTCACTCTGTTCCATAGTCCCCAAGATCCATGGCCTCTCCCTTAGGGAGCAGCCCCCTGTCTCCAACTGTTTCCAGGGAACCTCAAGAGGGGCACTGGGCTCTGGGTGGCAGTCAAGCTTATGATTAGCTGGGCACCCCCACACACACATCCCACAGTTGCCCAACCAGGAACCCCGATGTTCTCCTGGACACTCCATCCCCTCCCCCATGTCCCCTACTTCCCACAGCCCTGCGGCTTCTCTCTAAAATGTTGTTCCAGATCACACCACTTCCTTCCATCCCACTCCACCCCGTTCTTGCTCATGTCACCTTTCTGTCTACTCCCCCAAACAGTGGCAGCAAGATCTGTTCAAGATGGAAATTGGACTATGTAATGCTTGTGAATCATGCCAGACCATCAATTCCAGGTGGACCCTAGGCCCCAGAACCATGAAGAAAACTGAAGCACTTTCAGAAGGCAATAGACAGGGCAAGGGAAGGATTTCTTCAGCAAGATGTCAAAAGGAAAGAAATAAAGGGAAATGTGGATCAATTTGACTACTTAAAATTGGTCATTTTTGTTTACCAAGAATTACAAAAGAGGAAATGGCAAGGCAAGCCGGGACTTAGGAAAAGATATTTGCAACACACACATATACTTCACAAAAGCTGTGGATGTGGGATAGGGAAGGAACTCCAAGAGTCAATAAAGCAAAAGGCAACAATCCAGCAGGAACACAGGGAGAAGACCCCAATGGACAGCTTGTTGGAGAGACAACGGCTAGTAACTGTTGCTGGGATGAGTCCAGTGCACTGGGTTCTGCACTCTGGGGCTCCCATCTAACCCAGCTGCACCCTTGCCTAAGCTTTGCTCTGAGCTAAGGCCCGGATCCCATGCAGGAGAGGAGAGGAGGCAGAGCTGGGGTACACCCCCAGGTCTGCAGCCACTGCTGTTCATCCCACATTACACGGGGGGCATGAGTCAGCTGGGCTGCTTGGGCTCTCCCTTTCTGGGTTTCCTGTGCAGATTTTGCTTCTGGGTGCTGACGCAGTTCAAGGGAGCATGGGAGTCATTGGACAGCAGGGAACAATTTGTGAGAAAATGGTTCTGATCTGGAATGTTTGGTGAGGAGGCTCTTTCAGTACCTTCCAACGTTCCCGCCACTGGAGCACTTCCAGAGGCCGCATCTGCATGTTGGCAACTCCGAGTTTTGTGCAAAAGTAGACGCAAGGGTGCCTTCTCTCCATGAGGCAGGCCCCCACTGCTGATGGATGAGGAAGAGTCTCTGGGGGAACACAGTGGGTCCTGGGCACACCAGGCTCCTGGGGTATGACCACTGATCCCTGGCCCTGAGTCCCCTGACTCCTGCCTGTCCCTCACCCCCAGCTCAGAAATCAAATATATAATTTTTTTGCACAATTTTTTAAGATGTAGGCTCCATGCCCCACATGGGACGCAAACTCATGACCCGAGATCAAGAGTCACGTGCTCTACCAACTGAACCAGCAAGGCACCCCCAAATATCTCTCTTTTTTTAAATGATTTTATTTATTTATTGGCAGAGATCACAAGCAGGCAGAGAGGCAGCAGAGAGAGAGGGGGAAGCAGGCTCCCTGCTGAGCAGAGAGCCCGATGCGGGGCTCGATCCCAGGACCCTGAGATCATGACCTAAGCCAAAGGCAGAGGCTTTAACCCACTGAGCCACCCAGGCGCCCCCCCCTTTTTTTTGAGGTTTTAATTATTTGACCGAGAGCGACATCGAGAGAGGAAACGCAGGGGGAGTGGGAGAGGGAGAAGCAGCTTCCCTCTGAGCAGGGAGCCTGATGTGGAACTTGATCCCAGGATCCTGGGATCATGACCTTAGCCGAAGGCAGATGCTTAACAACTGAGCCAGTCAGGCGCCCCATCCCCAAATATTTCTAACCCATTCATTTCTTACTTCTCCCATGCCTGCCACCTCCTGCCTTGAGCATATGGGGGGACCCTCCTTAGTCACCAATTCCTACCTGGCCCCTCCCCACTTGGCTCTCCATGCTGTGGCCCAGAGGGATCTGGGGAAGGAGGGAGGAATGCTTCCCTGCTCAGAACCTGCAGGGGATTCTGTCCATACACAGAACCCCTCCACCACCACCCCCGTGGGCAGTGCACATGTGCATACATGCTGGGAGCAGGCCGAGAGCAGGTGCTCCCCGGGGGTTCCTTGACGTTTGGAGAACACCCAGCCCGTTTTGGCCCCGAGCATGCAGCACAGTGAGGTGTCTTGCTGTGGGTAGATGTCGTCAGACTTGGCCCACTGGCAGCTGCTGTGGGCTCAGGGGGTGAGGAGCAGCTGCCAATTGTATATATTCTGGGAAGCCTACTCTGGCACTGGGAAGAGAGGGGCTTGGGGGCCCGGCGTGGACGTGGGGAGGTCTGTCAAGAGACCAGAGACAAGGTGATGCCCGTGGAGGGCTGAGCACAGAGCCATCTCCACACTCTACGACTTTGGTCCCCTCAGATAAGAGAGGGGCTCAGCCCAGCAAGAGGCATTCTGAAGAAAAGGCTGCTGGGACCCAGCCATAGCCTCCTCGGTCTCTCCCAGGCCAACTGCTCCTGGCCTGCCTTCCCCAGTCAGGCTGTGCATATCAGGTGATGGACATACAACTGGGCTTAAGCTCCAAGGGACATGTATTGGCTCAGGTGAGCATCAGTTGACTGTGTGCGGATCTTGGGCATAGAGTGGCCATTGGGCCCTGGAGCTTTCTCCCCAGGCGTGGGCTCTGCTGGTTACCAGTTGGGTCACACCCACATAGGCCTTCTAAGTGGTGGCCTCAGCAGCTCCAGGCACTTCTTTCCCAACAGTTCCAAGAAAATTTCCAGAATTGAGCCTCAGTGGGATGAACTCATCATGTAGCCCCTTTGAACCAGTCACTGTGGCCTTGAGGTAGAATGTGGCAGTTAGCAGGTGGGTATTAGGGACCCCTCTGGAGCTAGGCGTGGCATTAGGAAACCCATGTGTGGTTACAAAAATAAACAAGCATGGATGAAGGGCAGGCTAGACCTTCTGGACCCTAACTGCTTCTCTGTGTGTGCAGATGATGTCCCAAGCATAGGATTCTCTCCAGGGCTGTGGCCTCTGGAAAAGTCTTCTCTGCCACCATCATAGCAAGCGCCAGGGAAACTTCAGCTTGCTTGAGAGTACACAGTTAATAGATGCCAGCACCAAGGGGTCAGGGGAGGCAAAGACTGAAATTAAAGTTATAAAGAACCAAATAGATATTTTATAGTTTCTTTAAAAATATAATATTTGGGGGCGCCTGGGTGGCTCAGTGGGTTAAGCCGCTGCCTTTGGCTCAGGTCATGATCCCGGGTCCTGGGTTCGAGCCCCACATCGGGCTTTCTGCTCAGCAGGGAGCCTGCTTCCTCCTCTCTCTCTGCCTGCCTCTCTGCTTACTTGTGATTTCTCTCTGTCAAATAAATAAATAAAATCTTTAAAAAATATATATATAATATTTGGATAAAAAGGGATAAAAGATGGCTCTATGGCAGAAAAGGAGGGAAAGAGGAAAGAATCAGTGAACTTAAAGAGAGAGCAATAGAAATTACCCAGTCCAAAAAACAGAGAGAGAGAGAGAGAGTGGATTGGGGTGGGAGCTCAGAGCCTCAGGAACCTGTGCAAAATAACAAAAGAGCTCACATTTGTGCCATCAAATTCCCAGAAGGAGAGGAGACAAGGAGGTGGAGTGGGGAGACTGAAAAAAAAAAAAAGTTAAATAATGGCTGAAAAGCTCCCAAATTTGGCAGAAGACATAAACCTACAGATTCAAGAAGCTGAACAAACACCAAATGGTATGAACCCAAAGAAACCTCTCCCAAGGCCCATCATCAGCAACCTTCCAAAAACTGAAGACAACAATCCTTGAAAGCAGAAACAGAGAAAATACGCCTTACTGTCAAGGCCGAATAGTTTGCATATCGAGGATTCCTCACCAAAAACCCTGGAGGCCAGAAGGACATGGAAGGACAGTTTTAAGGCCTGGAAGAGAACTGCCATCTGTGAACTCCATAGCTTGTGAAAATGCCATTCAAGAATGAGAAGTCAAGACACTCTCACATGAAGGAAAAGCAAGAAAATGTGTTACCAGCGGGCCTTCTGTGAAAGAATGGCTGAAGGAAGCCATCTAAATAGAAAGAAAATGATAAAAGGAGGATTCTTGTAGCATCAGGAAGGAAGAAAGGACAATAGACTTCTTCTCTGTAGCTTCTGAATTACATTGGATTGTTGAAGTAAAAATTATACCAGTGTCTCATGTCCCAGAGTAGTTAGAGGGAGCATCTCAGTAATTACATTATAAATGGTGGAGGGGAACAGGCTGTAAGGACAGGAAAGATTTCTGCACGTCCTGCAAACTGGTAAAAACCAGTAGGCAGTGGTAAGGACGTATATAGAATGTAATCCTTAGAGTGACCACTACAAATCTATGCAAAAAATACACTCAAAAACACTATAGATAACAACAAAATGGAATTCTAAAATGTGTTCAAGTAACCCACAGGAGGGCAGAAAAAAGAAAATTGAAAGAAAAAAAAAAACACAGGTTACAAACAAAACAGGTAAAATGGCAGACTTAAACCATAACAGAAAATGCAAATAATATGATTCCATTTATGTAACATTATTGAAGTAACAAAATTATAGAAATGGAGAGCAGATGAAAGTCTGGCCAGGTGAGGGAGGGTTGGGGGGTTGTGACTGGAAGGGGGAAGCAGGAGGGGATCTTTAAGGGGAGGGACAGGTCTGTATCTTAGTCTCAGCCTTAGTTACCCAGGACACAGAACTGGACATATATATCGTTGTCAATGTCACTGTCCTGGTTTCTGTATTGTCTTATAGTTACAGAAGACATAACCTCCGGGGCAAGATAGGAGAAGGTACGTGGGACCTCACTGTACTGTACTATCTTTCCAACTTCCTGAGAAGTTATCGTTATTACAGATCATAATTATTTCAAAAGAAGAAGTAAAGAGGCGCCTCGGTGGCTTGTTTGGTTAAGCATCCGACTCTTGATCTCAGCTCGGTCTTGCTCTCAGGGTTGTGGGTTGAAGCCCTGCACTGGGCTCTGTGCTGGGCGTGAAGGCTACTTAAAAAAACAAAACAAAAACAAAAACAAAAAAACCACAAAAAACAAAAAAACCCAAAACTGAAAAAAGAAAGAAGAAGTGAAAAAACACAACAATCCTTGGCTGTTGGTTTTACCCCAGGGCCAGCTCTGATGCTTGCACAACTCTGTGGAGTAGAGCCTGTTCCCTGTGGCCTCCTTTATTTACACCCTGTGGCTGGGGCAGGTTGGACCAGGTGGGGTGGCGGGGGGGACACATAGCAGGGTGCTTCTGTCTGGGCCCCACGCTGGGCTCAGCCCAGACCTCGCCTACAGCAGAGGCCACCGAGGAAATTCTAGGGACACCCTGCCACACCCTCTCCTGACCTTGTCCCCTCATTCCCCAGGCCGCAGAGTTCATGTTGCCTCTTTGGAGAAACTCCTGATTCCCCCATTTAAAATGCCCCCCAAGTCACATCCTCCAGTGAGGTTCATTATATCACTAATTCCCCTGATTTTCTAAGTTGCTTATTTTCATCCAGCCCCCAACCCTGCCCCACCAAATGGAAGTCCCATAAAGACTGGTCTTCATCTTTCTCTTCCTTTCCCTTCACTTCCCTTCCTTTCCCTTCCCTTCCCTTCCCTACCTTCTTTCTTTCTTTCAGATATATTTATTTGGTGGGGGGAGGAGAGCGAGAGAGGGCACACATGAGTGAGGGGAAGGGCAGAGAAAGAGAATCCCAAGCAGACTCAGTGCTGAACGTGGAGTCCGACACTGGCTCAATCCCATGATCCATGAGATCATGACCCCAGCTGAAACCAAGAGTCAGATGCCCAAAGGACTGAGCCCCAGGTGTGGGGCCTGTTCTTTCTTTCTTTTTTTTTTTTTTTTAAGATTTTATTTATTTATTTGACAGAGAGAGATCACAAGTAGGCAGAGAGGCAGGCAGAGAGAGAGAAGGAAACAGGCTCTCTGCTGAGCAAAGAGCCTGATGTGGGGCTCGATCCCAGGATCCAGAGATCATGACCTGAGCTGAAGGCAGAGGCTTAACCCACTGAGCCACCCAGGGGCCCCGGGCCTGTTCTTTCTTATAAGGAGTATACAAGGCCAACATTCTATAAGGGTTTGTGGGATGTGTTCACTAACTGTTGCTGTAACAAGTCACCCTAAAATCGAATGGCTTAAAACAGCAACCGTTCATTCTCTCATGGTTTCTGTGGGGAATTTAGAGGCTATGGCAGGGAAGGTGGGACTCTGCCCGATGGTGTCTGAGGGCCTAGCTGGGAGACATCCTCTCCTGGCCATTGGATCCCAGACCTGTCTCCAGAGAGCCCTTTCAGAACCTCCAGGCCATGCCTCAGCCCACGCACACCTCTGTGGCTGCATACTGTCTGTCCTGGGGATGCGGTCAGGGTCATAGGTGGTAGGTGGAGATGAGAAGAGAGTTGGAATTTCTGGGCAGTCTTTTTGACCTAAACTTCTGAGACTTCCTTCTTGGTAAAACCCTCCCCTCAGAGGAATGGCCCCATCACAGCTGGGGCTCCACCCAAAAGAGTGCAAGCTTTGGGGGCCCAGTCCACTCCTGTGTCGCAGGACTTTGCTCCCATCATGTGTCTATCTCTTGGTGCCTTTCCTGGATCCTGAGGCAAATGGTAGCAGCTCCCAGGGCCACTGTGAGGACCAGGGAAAACATACGGGGATCCCCAGGCAGAGAGCTCTCCCTGAGGCACCTCGCTCGACCCTCACCACCACCAGGCAGGGAGGGGCTGTGACTGCCTCCGTTCTGCAGCTGAGGAAGCTGGAACAGAGAAGTGACGTGACATATCCCAGGGGACGTGCTGAGCATGCTGTGGTCCCTTCTCTTGACCTCTGCACACCAGGCCTCTGCAGCAGCCCTGGCCATACTACTTGCCCCCTCCACCCCCTCTCTTCCTGGGCTCCATGCTTTGTCATAGGGAATCTTTGTAATTTCCCTAATTCACCACGAGCTTTGCACATGATACTTATGCCTTCTGTCCTCATGAAGTCATCATGCTGACCTTACCCAGCTCCCCCCAGCACAGGCTCCTCCTCCTCTGGGAAGGCCACCTTAAAGTACCCACCCACCAGCCTGGTCTGGAGAAGCCCTGGGCTTATGGGCCCTGGACCTTAGCATGACATCACTAGACATAAACAATGGACAGAATCAGATTTGACGAATGTCTAGCTTTGCTTCATCCAAAGGGACATTCACTGACTTGCTTCTCTGTAAGGTCCAAAGAGGTCTGTAGCTTCAGGCATGGCTGGATCCAGGGGTTCAATGACATCAGCGGCATCTATTTCTTGGCTCTGCCTCACTCTGTGTGCATTCTCAGGTATGTTCTCCCAACCAGTTGGCCAAGATGACCCTGGCAAATTATTGGACCTGTTGGGGTCACAAGACTGACTGCTCACTCTCTCCTGAACATTGTAAACTGAGGGTGGGATGCAGGAGGCAGGGTGGGTGGTTGGACGAGGGCAACCTCTCCAATGCAGCAGCTGCTGATGCCTCTAGAAGCCTTTACCTTTCATGAGGTCTGGCCTTTTTTTTTTTTTTTTTCTTAATAATTCAAAGAGGACTTTTAAATATTAAAATATATGCTCATGGTTTAAAAAAAGAAAATCCCAGAAGTGCACAAAAGGATACACAATGAAAAGTCAGTCTTCCTCTGGAGCGCCCAACTCTGGCTCTGGGAGAAAAACGGTTACCAGTTTCCCTGTGTCCTGGCAGAGATATCTTACACTGTTACAAGCAAATGCAAACACCCATGGATATTCTTGCCTCTCTGTTTTCTCAAAAGATACAAACTATACACCCAGCTCTGAACCTTCTTTGTTTTTTGATTTTTTTTTCTCTCCTCTTACAGATTTGTGGAAATTATTCCACAAGGGCTATCTAGAGATGCCTTCCTCTCCCTCTTTAACTTTCCACAAATGGAATCATCTAGCACTCTCGCAGCACACCCTGGGGTGCCCCTCAATGAGTCACACTTTTGTGTACTCCTTCCCCTCCAGTGTATGACTTGCTTCTAGGATAGAGCAAAGGTGAAGGGCTGTCTTTTTCATGATTTTATTAGGTCCTATAAGAAACTCCCTTGCTGGCTTTGAAGAAGTGAGAACACGTTGAGGGAGGGCCTGTGACAGTCACAAGCTAGGAGATGGCCTCCAGCCTCCAGTCTCCAGCCACAAGGGAATGAGACCTGCCAACAGCCAGGTGAGCTTAGTGGGAGCCCAGCCTGACCATACCTTGACTGTGGCCTCGTGAGATCCTCCCTGAGCAGGGGACTAGCTCAGCTGTGTCAGGGCTCCTGACCCAGGGACATGTGAGAATGCGTGCAGCTAGCCGCAAACTGCTAAGTTGGTGGTAATTTGTTAGGAAGCTAAGAGCAGTGTTCGCTCCTTGCCCAGCTCGTCTCCCTCCAGATGTCTGTGAAATCCATCCGTATCCTTATGGGGAGCTCTAGTTCTTTTTCATTGTTGGGCAGTATTCCGTATGATTAAACTACACCCTGCCCTTCCTACTGTCCATGGGCATTTGGACTCCTTTAACTCTTTGGCTGCTGTGAATAAAACAGCCTGAATATCCATCCAGGTACCATTTAGTCCGCATACATATTCAGCCTCCTGAATAGCAACCTAGGAGTAAACCTGCTGCATGGATGTTTACCTTCATAAGAAACGGCCAAACCATTTTCCAAAGTGGTTTAAATACTTCACATGCCTGGTGGCAGTGTCCGTGGGTCCCAGCGGTTGTTCATGCTCACCAACACCTGGTAGTGTCCATCCTTGTGCTTTTGGCCTTTGGATGGGTGTGCAGAGGTTTTTCTTTGAGGTTTTCCCTTGCATTTCCCTGGTGAGTCATAAGGATGTGGGGCATTTTTTCATAGGTTTATTTGCCTTCCCTGAGAGGTTCCTGATATTACTTTGTCAGCTCTAGAGCAATTTATTATCTGCCCATAAACCCTAAGCTGGAGCTGGAGGGAAGGAGAAACTCTCTTCACAAGGTCAGGCTCACTGGGGCCAATCATGAAACCCCAAAACTAAGGTGACACAGAGGGGAATAGTGCTAAAAGATCGAAGGATAGAGAACAGGTCCCGATCACTGTGTGTAAGCTCTCAGATCCAGCCATGCCTGAAGCTTCCTTCCCCACTTCCCAATCACATGAGTCAACGCACTCTTCTTGCTGAAGTCAGTTTGAGCTATGGTTTTGTCACTTGTGAGAAAGGGGTCCTAACTGATGCAGGGGCTAAGGCGGCTCCAGTCTGGGTTCCAGTCTGCCCGAACTCTGGCTCTCAGGGACACTGGCATTCTTGAGGCCAGCCAAGCTTCCAAAGCGGGGTGGAGGATGGGAGGGTGGGGGATAAGTGGGGGCTCTGGATTCCAAGTGTTCCACTAGCCCTCCCTGCTGTGGTCTGCACCCCGCTTCATTATTGAGTGTGTTTTGAGGCTGAATAACCATGTAATTGGTTTATCTGTTCCATAGTCGAATTTCAGCAAATATGTTTTTCATAATTAGGTGATGTTTATTTAACGGGAATAACCAGCCCATTAAATTTAATGAGGCAGGTTATCAGGTATGAAGTGGAAGTGTTTTTCCTTAAGAGCAACCCGGATTTGGACGTTCCTGGGGGGGCCAGGGAGATGCAGACAGCTGCCCTGTCTGGGTGTGGGAAGCCCCAGGGAGTGGGGGCTAGAGGTGTGTCCTATCCTCACAGGAAACAGGAACCCCCCACTCCTGGTGCTCCCAGCCCCCATACTTTTCCTCCATTGCATAGCATCCTCTTTCTCTTCTCTATGTCCCTACCTCCAGATCTCCAAGCTTTGGAGGGCAGGGTTTCCCCTTCCCCTCCCTCTCATTGCTGTATCTCCAGCATCTCGAACAGTGCCTGCATGCAGTAGGCATTGAATGCCAACACTGGCTGTGCAAAACAGAAATAACTAAGGGAGACCCCTCCTGCCACTGTCTCTGAGAGTGTCCCTCCTGGCACACTTTGGGCCCTCCCTGCCCCACTACTGAAATCTCCTTTTTAGCAGGCTTTGTCCCCCTCACTGCCCCTGCTTGGCAGTGGCAAAGGGGTCAACCCAAGTGTTGGCATCAACTAACCCTTAGAGGATGGCATCTATGACTGCCAAAGGGTTGACCCAAGGGGTCAACCACTGGGCCCAAAAGCCCACGGAAAGAGATGGCCGTGTGCCGCCCTGACCCGAAGGCCCAGGCTGTGGAGGGCATACTGCCACATGCATTCGGGAGGGCACAGAACCTGGGGACTAGTAAAATGTTCAGGTCAGTAGAGAACAATGGGAAACATAGTCAGTGATTAAAAAACAAAACACATATTATTTTCATCCAAAGAATGGGTTCACACTGTAATATACTAATTTCTTAAAAGAGAGTACATAGAGCTCCATATTGATATATTCCATACCACCATTGTTAGCGGCTACAGTCCTGTCTTACGGATAGCATATTTTACTTAGAGCACACACCCCCTCTTGTTGGACATTTACATTTTTTCCAGTATTTTGCCATTGCTATAAATACTACAGTAAACAAAGCAGTGGCTTCACCTGGCCAACTCTGGCTCAGTCCTTACACTAGGACTTAAGCCTCCTCACTGAAGCCCTCCCTGACCCCACAGCCTGAGCACCCTGAGCTAAGAGCTCCTGGGGGGGGGGCTCTCCCTAGGGGCCTCATCACAAGTGACCTCTGATGTCTTTTGGAATTATGACATGACTCCTACTACCTCCTCCTGCTAAACTAGAAGCCCGTGGGGACATGGAGCAGATGTTGCCATTGTTTTCACAGTACCTAAGATATGATAACATGAACAATGTTAACTCTTTGGGTTTCTCTAGAAGCCAATTCTGAGGCAGAGATGAGCCTACAGGATGTTTCTGCGAGTGTCTTTGGGGTCAACACTTCTGGGTAAGGGGAAGAAGCGGAGGGCAGGACTAGCAGGGCTGCCAAGCGGCCTCGATGAGGCCATGCCCATCGGGTCAGAATACTCTGCCAGCTTGCTCCACCTTGGGGCATGGGAGCTGGGCCTCTACACCCACCCCATCAGGCAGTAATTGGATACATCTCCTGGGCTGTTGGGGTGTGACTCAGGTGAGGTGGCTCTCTATCAAAGGTGCTTTCCAGAGAGAGAGGACTCGGGGGCGAGGGCTGTCTGCCCACAGCTGACCCTAAAGGGGATCTGGGTGGTGGGTCCTCTGCCCTCACATTTAGAGAGCACGAACCACGGGACACCTATCATCACAACCCCCTTAGAGGATGGCGTCTATGACTGTCTTCCTTTTACAGATGAGGAAACGGAGGCCTAGGGGCTTGGAGCAGGTGCTGGGTCTATCTGGCCCCAAGGCTAGGCCCCGAATCTCCACATTATGCTGTGGAATGGGTGTCCCAGAGGCTGTGCAAAGGCCGGGACAAACATCCTAGGACACAGAGACTGTTTCCATGCTTGGGTTCCTGGCTACTCATCCTTAGAGCCCCTGATCTAGGCTCACCAGGCAGAGGGCGTGCGAGCTCCGGGTCATCGGTGATGGCTGTGGATCTGACTCTCCCCACTTCTCGTTCTGTCAGTCCTGCTTTGTCTACTTTGCCAAGTGAGATGCATGCACATTTTAGGATTTCCAAGTCTTCCTGCCTGCCATCCCTGCTAGTGTTTGAACTGTCCGGCTCTGTTGCTCATTCACTCCTTGTCCCAAAGTCTAGGCTGATAGTAACACAGCCGTTGCAGCCTTCTCAGAGTTTGCTGATATGCTTCTGTTTCTGTGCTTCTGCTTTCAACTAGTCCGTGCCCTTATTCGGGTGAGATCTCTTGTAAACAACACACAGGTGGATTATGTGGGGGGAAGGGCATTGGAGGAGTGGGTTTTGTTTTGGCTTTTTGGTGAATTTGCACACTTTAAAAGGCCTCTGATGCATTTCACCAAATGTGCCCCCCAGAGAGGTCATGTGAGCTGCCTTCTCCGGCAATGGCCTCAGTGGAGGGCCCTCTCCACATCTGCGTGACACTCTGCCTTTCCTGTGTCCGGGGCACACTGGACATTTCTTTCATGCCCTGCTTTCACTCCCGCCTCAGCCACCTGGAATGGCCTGGGATGTTTGCAGCGATCCCTGTACCCACTCGCGGGCGGATGAGGTGGTGGCGTGTGGCTGAGACACGGCAGGCCAATGAATGAGCACCTTACAAGAGATCCTGCCCTGGGGCTCACGGCTGCCTTGATGATACCAGCTCATACCCTGCCTTGGCATTGCTGGGCCTCTCCAGGTCAGTAATGATGTTGGAAGGAATGGACTCCAGCCATATCTTTTGCCAGGGTCCACACTCCCATCTGGGGGGCCAAACAAGGAAAAAGGTGCAGGATTGGCCCCTTCAGCTAGGTCCCTAGCGCAAGGTGGAGGTAAGCCTCTAGACGGAAGTCCCTGGGCCTGGCCCAGCACACAGTCAGGACCCCTGCTCCAGAAAAAGGTAGTGTTAGCACTGCGTACTGTGTACTCTTGGACAAGTTGCTTCCACTTTCTGTGCCATGGTTTCCTCATCTGCAAAGCTGGGGTGGCAATGGCCCTACCCCACAGAGCTAGCATTTATAAAGGGCGTGAGAGGACCCAGCACGTGGGGAATGCCCAACAGGGCTGATGACTGGTACTCCTCTGGAAGCTGTCCATCACATGCCAATTTAAGCTATACGCATGCACAGGTATGTGTACACACCCATCTGTACCCACAACACATGCCTACCCGAGGAGAGGCACACGTGCTCGCTCAGCAGCCCCCAGTCATGCCGAAGCCCTTTCTGCGGGCCACGGCCATGCCTTGCCCTCCACTTCCAGCTAGGTTCAGCTAACGGGAGGCACGAGTGAGGCTGGAGGATGGGAGGAGAGGAGAGGCCATGAGCAGCCACCACCTGTATAGCAGTGCCCCTTCAGTGGCTCCAGCTTGAGTGAGCAGGGTTCCTGTGCTATCAGCCTCCACTGGGTCACCGTGCCTCTTCCCTTGGTCCCTGCAGCCCTGGGTGAAGTGAACTTCCCGCCGTCGGCTAATTTCTGGGCTGTCACACCATTCTGTTTGGGTTTTCAGCTTCTCTGTCTTCTTTGTGGTCAATTTCCTGTATACAGCTCCTGATGTTTAAATAATGGGAGTGCTTTTGGGTTTCCTGGTTGGACCCCAGAAGTCACAGCTAACACCATATTTAATCCCCTAGCAACCAGGTAGGATGAGTATTAACATTCCCTTTCAACAGCCATGTGGCTGGGACCTGAGCCCAGGAATGTCTGCCTCCAGGTCCACACAGTGTTGGACACACCCCTTACCCATATGGCCATGTGGAAGGGCTGTCCACATAGAAGACACACAAACGCGTGCACGCACACACACGCACAGAGAGCCTGCAGCTCAGTCACATGCCTCTCCCCTTCGCACGTCAACACAGTGATACAGTGGCTCTGAACAAACACCCATTAGTCTCCAGCCGTAGGGAAGAGGTGGGGATCTGAGAAGAGAACCTCGGTTCTGACTCGGGGGAGGTCGGGGAAATGGCTGAGATCCAGGTGGAGAGAGTCCGGGAGTATTAGCAGGTGGTGAGCGTGGCGGCTGCCTGTGCAAACACAGCACACATGTACAGACCGTTGCATACACACAAGTGTACACAGACACAAAGGCATCTGCATACACACACACAGATGGGCAGACGCACACAGACCTGTGCACACACAGGAAAGCACCTACACACTTATGCACAGGTACACACAGACCTGTGTAGACACACGTGTACACACACGTGCATGCATCTATATACACATGTGCACCTGTACGTGCATTACACATGTGCACACACAAGGCACACATACACATGCATGGATGGCTGCCCTCAGTGGACTCCTGGGTGGGAGGACGGAGTCGAAGAGATATTCCCGTGGGACTGGGAAGCTGGGCAAAGCTGTGGGTGCCAGCGGCTTCTGAAGGAGTCTGGGAAGGTCCTCAGCAGCTTCCAGCTGAAGGACAGCTCTGATGTCACTTCAGGTCAACAATATAGGTGACCTGTGACCCTGCTCCTCCCATGCAGGCCTTACAAAGGGCCAGCCCTTCCGTGGGCTGCTGGGGGAGGTTGGGAGGAGGTTGGGGCAAAGGTCCCCTGCCACCTACTGGGGCCGTTCACCTCAGTGTGCCCTCTGAATGCCTCCTTGTGTGTTTTGGCAAGCTGACCCAGAACTTGGAGAGAGGGCATCTCCCAAAGCTCTTTTCCTCTCAGCCAATATGTAGCTTGGCTGAATAAAGCTGCCTTGTGCTACCTGCCTAGACAATAGGACACTGCCAAGCTCCAGCTGCAACTTTAGCTTTGTGTGTGAGAATTTGGGGATGAGCAGAGATGCCCGGGCTGCAAAGCCCGAGTCAAGATCCAGGCTCTCAGCTCCAGATGGCTAGAGGCTCTCCAAAGGAACTTTCACAGGAAATCCAAGGTCACCAGTAGAGCAGTGAGTGCATCAGAAGCCCCGCCCCAAACTCCTCTGGCTGCCTCCCTCACACAGCACTGGGCCAGGCTGGGTGCAACTGGGGTGTGGTCAAGGTGCCTCAGCAGGGATCCTGTGGTCAAGGACTGGCGGGCTGGTGTGTGGACACCCATTGAGCAGAGCCATCCCAAATCCCACTGTCCTCTGCTCTTCTCAGTCCCTGTGTCCCTCATTTCAGCCCCTAGAATCACCAGCACCTAAGCCAGAGTTCGGGAAGTCATGCTTGATCCTCCCCTACAGTACCCTAAAGCTAATCTCAGCTCCTAAGCCTCACCTCTGTTTGATCCCTAACCTGGCCCACCAGTCTCCCATTTAAAATGCCCTTGAGTGCCCGCAGGGCTCTCTTTGGCACTCAGTCTAGCCCCACTTGATCCCACCCTCACTGAGAGCCACCGTGGTGGCCTCAGAGGGACCCCCGAATGCCATGGCCTGGCATCCCTGCTACTTCACCCAGCCTCCACTCTGCTCTCTGCAAAGCCCAGCTGTTCATGCTCTGTGCCCCCTGAGCTGGGCATCTAGGGTCTCACTCACCCAGCCTCTGGCTTGCCCAGCAAGTCCTCCATTCGGCTTCGACACTGGAGCTCAGACAGCACCTCTGTCGGGAAGCTGGCCTGTTCGCTCTGTTCCATCCCTAGAAAGAACTGCATTCCCTTCATTGCATCTCACACTTGCTTCTGGCCGGCCTTTTGCTGTTGCAGCATAATCGTGGGTTTCCACATCTGTGTCCCCGGCTAGGCTGGGTGCTCCCCAAGGGAAACAGCCTGTTTTATTCAGCCTGCATTGCCGTGGTCCAGCCCAGGTACGTACAAGAGAGGAGGCAGCAGTGGCTGTCTGCCAGCCGAGAGAATGACTGAAAACAAAGACATTCACTTTATTTGTTTTTGGACAGTGGCACATACTCTATTTTTCACACATGTGGCAGCCCCAAGCACAGAGGCATCCATAGGCACCCAGGAGAAAATGGCTGTGGCCTAGGGGGCTGTGGACTGTGGTCCCATAACCGGTTCCTTCTTCAGGGCTCCAAGTCACCGCCAGGGCCAGGATTGAGGGCCGCTCCTCACCCCTACAAGGGAGAACAGGTCACAGTTCAGTCATTGCTCACTCTGCTGGGACCCCTGTGCATCCCCCAGGCCTCAGCTCCAAGAGGGCCCCTGGCTCTTGGGATGCCCCATCAGTGTCACTGCTCAATGGAAGGAGTGCTCCCCAGCTGGTCCCTGAGACCTGGGACTGGCTCCCTTCACCTCCGTGCCTGGTGCCCACCCAACACACACCTGCATCGGCCGCTAACATGGACCCTGTATCAATCTGACCTCCCTGCCTCCCCTTCCAGAGGGGCAGGCCTCAGCCCAATGCTGCCTTGCCTCACCAACATCTCCCCTGTTATCTCACTTAACCACTCAGAGTTTTCTAAGTGAAGCCAGTCAGAGAGAGTGCTCTGGTGTGCGAGAGCCCTCACAATCAGGCTGTTTCTTGCTGGAAACCTGCCTCCGAAGCGCTGCCCACGTCCACACGCATGTACATGTCCCTGGGCTTGGAAGGCACCACCCAGGTGCTGGCAGGGGCTCTGGGGAGGTGCCTCCCACCCTGGGCTTCCAACCAGGCAGGGCTCTGTCTGCCAGAGATGAGGGTTCCTGCCACCTGGGGCTTCTAGAAGCACATCCCTATCAAAGATGCTCAAGGCCCCATCCCTGGCTCCACCAGGAGGCTTCTGAGGCAGAAGTTGGCAGCGGGCAGCAACACTTGCTGCATCTCAGCACAGGGTGCAATGTGTGTGTCTGGGCACCGAGGCCCTACGGGAGTCGGGGGAGCGCGCTTCTTCCGAGGGAACGCTGCACATGAAGCGGGAGCGGGGCCGGCCTCGGCTGCTGCCAGTTGCTCAGTCTCCAATTTAGGCTTTAATAACGCCGGGGGATGGGGGAGTGGGGGCCGGGAAGGAGGGAGCCAGGCCTGGCAGTGCCCCAGAGCCTCTCTCAGGCGTGCTCGAGCTACATAGAACACACTGGAGTTAAATGAAATCTGTCTTCCTTCATAATCACATTTTTGCCTCAGTGCAATGAAGATATATTGGTGAGATGTGTTTGTTAAAGATATACTCTGCAGGGGGAGGGGCTGAAAACTCTGGGGCCACGGGGCCTGAAGGAAGAAGAGAGGGAGGGCGGTCAGGGGCTGGGGGGTGCCAGAGTGCTCTGTGGGGAATCAAGGGGGTGCCACAGCAGGACCCCAAGTCTCTCGCTCAGTAGAAAGTTAGGTGCATGTTGCGCAAGCCTGGGTGATGGCCTGCGAATCCCAGCAGGGCAAGGGTTCCCGTGCAAGCCTTCACATGCACCTTGGTAGATATAAAGGGGCGCAGGAGGGCCCCTTGTTTCCACAGGCACGTGGTACGGTCGGTGCAGGGTGACTGGCCCAGCTCTGCTCCGTGCTGCAGAGACCGTTGGCAGCACAGCTTCCCATGCTCCACAGTGGGTTGGAATCGTGATCTACCCAGGCTCTGCGCCCAGCCGGTGCCGTGCGGAGCTGCTGCGGGGCTCCGGGCTGTCCCATTGCCCCCTCCAGGCAGCAGGCCTCAAGGCTCAGACAGGCACCTGCACCTTGTCTGGGAGAGGCAGCCAATGTGGCAGCAGCTTCGCCTCCCAGGTCCCAAGCTGACAGCAAAGTGAGGAGGGCTCTGGTGAGGCGGGGCCGTTGAGGAGGAGACTGCCAGATCTAGCTGGAGGGCCACCTGACCTCCGACCTCAGCCTTTCCACTGTCATTACCTCTAGCAGCTTGTCTCCTACTCAGACAAAAGGAGCTTTTCTATGGGAAGAAGGTCCCATCCTCTAGTCCTTTGAACAAATGTGTCAGACTTCTGGAGAGGTCCAAGCCAGGTGCCCCAAGTGAATGACGGAGAGGGGCCAGGTCCAGCCTGGGCTATGAACTGTTGGGCTTGGGAAGGGGGATGGAATTGTCTAGAAGAGCAACAGTGGGGAGGTGAGAGGACAGGACTGGGAACTGGCTGGGAGGGTCAGGGACGGAGGGCAAGACCTTGGGACCAGGTCTCAGGGGAGGCCCACTGCCAACCTCAGACATCTAGGATACCCCACTGCTTCCCTGCAGGAGGGCTGGGGATGTGTGAGACCTGGGACCACTATGACCCCCTCCCACTCACCAGAGGCTGGCTGCCAGCATGCCCCTGCAGACCAGCACAGAAGTGAGATGGGCTGAGAGGTACCCTTTGCTCCCTCGCACATTCAGGCAGGCCACACCTGCCTGCCACACCACTCTTCCACCTCCCTGAACCCAGAGGCTCTTCTTCTAGGGCTGTCCCTGCCCTTTCTGGGACCCCTACCCTGTACCATGGGCCCTCCTCTGAGCTCCCACCCCCAACTGCTAAAAGGTTAAGAAGTGGGTGGCACATGTGTGCCCTTTTCTAAGTGACTGGTCCTTTGAACATGGGAGCCAGAGCTGCTCCCAGACCCAGAGCTTACTCAGAGCCGCTCCTGGACCCAGCCTAGTGGGGCCCAGTGCCTGGGGCCTGCTTTTCCTAACCCAGATATCTGAGAGCAGTCATGGGATCAGCAAGGCAGAACATCTGAACCAGGAAGTACAGAGGAAATTGAAGGCCCGAGTCTATCACTGTGCAAAAGGCAGAGGCCTGGGGTTAGCATGTCTGACTTAGCAGACAAAGACAGGCTAAGAGAGTACAGCACTCGTGCCCTGCCCCCACACACCCAGCAGCCCAGGGGCACAGGCAGGATGGCAGGGCGTAGCCTTACCTTGTGGGCAGCACTCACGCAGTGCTGGTAAGCCTTGACCAGGTCCGAGCACAGGAGCACCTCTTGTAGGTGGTCGCGGTAACAGCGGAGGATCTGGGCCTGCAGCCCTGAGCACACGGGCTCTATCCTGCGGGGCCTGCAGGGACAGAGAGTAGGTGGGCCTGAGGCTCGGTCCCAGTGGACAGGAGGGCGATCAGCTCCCTCACTCAACACCATGGGGGAGGCACCTGGTGGCCGTCATCGTCCAGTTACCCCTCAGAGAGAGAACCAGGGGACGCAGGGGCTTGAGTGCTGTCACACAACAGCAGATGCCAAGGGGACTGGGATCCACACTGGCTCTGGCCCTAAGGGGGCCAGCTGGAAGCCTCTTGTGCCCCCACCTGACTCTTCCTGCCTCAGGGGTACACCTGGCTGTGACTGTGTGACCACATACCCTGCAACTCTTTTTTCATATGAAGTTGTTAATCTGATTTCAAAACCTAATACATGCACAATGAAGAAACCCGGAAAAGTATAGGAATGTCTAAAAAAATATATAACATTTTTAGAACCTCACTTCCTAGAGATCACCTCTGCAGTACTGGGGGGGATGCTTTACTCTTTTTTTCTTTCTTTATCCAAGTAGGTTCAGAACCTACAAAAAAAATGAGTATGTTTTCTTTTCTAAAATACAAAACCAAGTGAAATAAAGATCATGCTAACAGAGGTCACCAGCGTGACTAGTTTATCTCCTTCCCGACTCCTTCCATTGCCCCCTCTCCCTTCTCCTTTCCCTCCCGCAGGCATGCGTGCACTGTGTCTCTCTCTCACATACACACACACACACATACACACGTGCCTGCACACACTCACGAGGCACGCCAGGCATCATCCTACTCCTGGACTCCTAGCAGCTCTGAGTGGTACGTGCTATGATTTCTCATCCCTTGATGCAAATCAAGAAACTGAGATACAGAGGATTAAGCTGCCCAACGACGCATGCTGGGAAGTGGAGAGGGGGCAGACATATTTGTTTACGTGGGTTTGGTTGCACTGTTTCCACAGATTGGTTTTTCAGGCCAGGTCCACGCGGGAACCTTCGCTGCCAGGGACGGATCCCCAACACCTGATGTGGACTTTCAGAATAAATACCATTCATGGCCAGGGCACTTGGTAGGAACTGTAAAATTATAGAGAGCCACTCCTGGAGGTTCTCAGCCGTGAGACCGTCACTATGATGCTTGACGCAGCTCTGCCTCCGTCACGCAGCAGGGAGACTTGTGGGTTCATCATTCTCCCAGCCCAGTGTCTCTATATTTTAGAAATCCGGCCATGCAGTCAGTGCTGGAATGGAGTAGCACCATTATTATTTTAAACTAACTCAAATAGACCGAGTTCATCAGTTAAGAACAGCAAGCAATGGAATGCTCAGTGGCTTAGCAGGTAAGATATGCAGTATTTACTTATCTCATTTTACTAGCCTGGAGGTGGCACTTTTGCTATCACTGTGCCACCAACAAGGGCACGCGGGCCCGGGTGCTTTTTCCTTCCCCTGCACCATCCCCGTGTGTTGGCTACCATCGTCCTCAGGCCTGCTTTCTCAGGCAAGGAAAATGAATAGGTGGTGGTAGAAGGAGGCTTCCTCCTCCTGGGAGGGAGGGGAGCAGAAAGGATGGCTCCCAAGGCTATGCTGGCCTGGCTCTGCCCCAACAATGTGTGATTCTATTAGGCTTTGAGGATATGCAGCCATGGAGCTGAGGCCAGTCCTCTAGTACCACGCCACTCTAGTCCTTGAGATCACGGTCCTGCCTCGTGTCCACATGGCATGGATGAGGTCTTACAGATTTCTTACTTAGGACATATGGGGTCTTGTCTCAGCACTAGCCTCCAATCTTCACACATGAGGGGCAGATGGTCTCCTAGGATTCACGCTTTTCCTCTCCCTTTACTGGGTTCTGTCTGCCACTGCCCACAACTGGGGTCACTGGGGTGCCCCCTGACTCCCCCCAATGCTTGTAGGTTGTCTTTCCATTCTTGCATTTAAAAACACTTTGACTTGGAGGCATCTAATTGTGAGTCTCTCAGAGTGGATTTTCAGCCTTTTGCTGGGCGTTTCATCTTGGACAAATTCTCTCCACAGCTATGCTCACTGCTTCACTTCCAACTGTTCTGCCACCCTCCCTTAGGACACTGGGAACGCACAGATTTTTGCTTCCGGCCCTCCATCTCAACTATCCTCCCCTTTTTGTTTTACTCTCTGGTTCTCTGTTCTGGGGAAGACAGAACTTGTTTTTTCCCGGTTCCAGACCTGCTCTTGGTGGGCTGAAGCCCATGAGGTCACATCTTTCTGTGGCTCTTTCCTGGTCCCTGTTGCTATAGCTCCTGAGGGCACAGGCTTTGTGGCATCCCCTTTTGTACCTCCTGAGACAGCATCCCCCCCATCACATGACCCCCATGAGTCCTGTTCCTGGCTCCCGCCCAGCATTTGGCAGGGACTCTGCTGGCATCCGTGATCAGGGGAAGTGCCGGGCTCAGTGGAGGCAGAGCTGTAGCCCTAAGTCTGTACGAGGCCTACGGGTCTACAGGGAAATAGGACAGGTGGGGCAAGAGCGGCCTGGGCCAGGTGGTAGGGCCAAGTTGCCCTGGAGCCCTAGTTCTGACCCCATGAGTGGCCCCGCCCTCCCCAGACCTGCCACAGGGACCCTGGCTTTCACTTTGCAGGCTGTGCAAAGGTAGAGTAGTTATTTTAGATCTTGTCCCTCTCCGTCAGTGCCTACCTCCTTTGGTTTCAGGTCCCAGGATAGAGGCTCCTGTGCATTTTGTGGGTAAACATCACAGAACCCTCAGTGGGCTCCAAGTTTGGGAGAAACTGGGCCATGGCGAAATCCATCCCCTCCACACCAGTATTACCTCTGGGACTCCAGAGGCTTCTCTCCTCTGGGATTTATCAGGAACAATATGAGGAGATGGGATGGCAGGCAAATGTCAACTGGAAGAAATTTCACCCGTTTGCCCACTAAATGGCTCTGAATGAAATAGGAGGAGACAAGAGCACAGCTCTCCAAATACAAGGCTTTCTCTGAAGCAAGGCAGGGCAGGGCCTGGGGTCCAGCCATTCATGAAATCAGGTGCATTCTAACCAAGCATAGGGCCACCCTGCCTCAGGCCACAGCAACCCTGTTTATACCACATACCAATCAGCACAGATAGGGAGAAACAGTCAAGTCTAATGAAGAGCTGTTTTTCAAATGCCCAAGAAATGCATCCATAGCCTGCTATGAACTTCCCAGGGGTTGAGATAAGTCTTGCTTCCCTATCTGAGGGGAGTTTGCTGCCCCGTATTTAGATCTAACGGTCCACGTGGCTTGGAGGGGGTTAACGTCACCCAGGTCAGAAGGCCGAGAGCGCATTGCTGAGGAAAGCGGCTCACCTCTCTGGCCCTTACCATTCTCACCTGCAAATGGGAACAGCACCTGCCCTAGGCTGATGAAGGCCAGATAGGCATGTGTATGACAGAGTATGTCATGAAGGGCTCCTCTCACCAACAACCTGGCTGTCAGTGGTCGGGCTAGGGTGGGAGGAGAGCTGAAGAAGAGAGGGTGGGGTTACATGGCACTTGGTGAAGAGTCGAGACGAGGAGGCTTTGACACTGGGACTCCAGGGGTCGGCTCAAAGGCGGGACTTCTCTGAACATGTCCCTCTCCCTGTAACCTAAGCTCTAGCATCTTTTAGAGCCTGTTCAGATCTTGCCCAGGTCTCACTGGTGCCTCCGTCTCCAGGAGTCTTACGGTACCCATCACAGTGTATCTTCTCCCAGGATCCAGCAGACTTTGTGGACCAATGGGGAAAACACGTTTTGCCCCAAACCCAGGGGAAGGTTCTGGCTTTGCCACTTCCCACTGTGTGGTCAGGGGTCGGATGGGGAGGGTGTGCCCAACTGAGCAAAGCTGCCTGAGACTCGGCAAGTGGGCATCAGTCCTCAACACCAGCATGTTTTCCGGTCGGGTGGTGTCACACACACTGAAGAAACGGCTGAGTGTTGCTTCCTCTGCACAAAGGGCTTTCACACCCTGCCTCCCCTGAGGGCTGGCGTGATGGCCATAGGTGGGGATCACGATGAGCAGGTGGCAGAGACCACTGTCCACTCAGCAAACAGGCCCCAGAGGACCAACTAGGGGCATAGCACAGATGCTGGGAGTGAGGGCCTCAGAAAGACCAGCAATGTCATGATGACCTCTGGGCATTCAGTATCATGTAGCCCCTCTCCCCTCATGCTGCCCAAGAACCCGAGATCTATCTCCTTGTTTCCATAAGAGCAGTGATAAAGAACACTTGAAAAAGGCAAAGCATTAGCCAGGAATGAAAACACACCATTCCTTCCCACCAATGGCACCACAGTTAGGCCATCAAGGCCAGCAGTGAAGAGCTGCCCTTCCTTGGATGCTCCCATTGCTGCCCAGCTTCCTGTTTGAAAAGCGGGAGTTGCTCTCACCACTGGGCACTACACGCTGGGAACCCCTCCACCTCTGGGTCACCTGCTCCCCTCCCCTCCCTGTCTGGGCACACAGGCCCTGTACTCCTTTACCGTTGCCATGCAACCCCCAAGCTAGCTCATCCATCACTCCCACCCAACCTGGAACTTCTCCTCCTCCCACTTCCAATCCCCAGGTCCATTCCACAGTTACCCTATGGACCTCAAGACTTTGGAATCCATCAGGCCCCTGGAGACTTCAAGCCAAGCACCCTGTGTTATACTGACTCCTCATTTCCTTAATGGAATTCACCATCTAGCACCAAGGAACCCCTCTCCTTCCCTAATTTCCTGCTTTCATGAGTGGCAGGCATGGCTACCTTCTAGCAAGCCACCTCAGTTGAAAACGTGGAGTCATTCTAGATGTTTCCCTTCATCCTAGTTGTTTCTCCCACCTTCAGTCTAGATGTCTTCCCCTGCCTTCATTCTAGATGTTTCTCCCACCCTCAGTCTAGATAGCTCCTCCTGCCTTCATTCTTAATGTATCCCTTTTGCCTCTAACTAAGCCAGCCCTGCCTTTCTCCATTCAAACTAGAAACTGAAGGCGTATCCATTCCACATCCCAAACAGCTCAGAAACTCATTCTCCCGTTCCTGGTGACCTAACTTACCCGTACCTGGGCACACCTAGATGGCACTCACTGCTCTCCCTTCCAACCATCCTGCATTGCCAAAGGTCTTTTATTCCCCCTCAGATGGTCCACTGGGCCTCTGGCTCCTGTTTGTAGAAGCCCCATCTGCCTGTCTCTGGCCTCCCCTGCCCCTCATCTGAGTGGTTCTCAGAGTAGGGACCCCTAGGCCTTCTCATTGGCCATAATGATCCTCCTAGAGAGTCCTCCTCTCCCCTTAGGTCTCCCTGAGCTCCCTGGCCTCTCCTTAGCCTCACCAGCTTCCTTCCCCCCGAGCCCCTCCCTACAGCCTCAGGGTCTTCTTCCTTGTGTCTCTCGCACAGGCCCTCACTGCCCTACGTGCACGGAGCCACCTCTTCACCATGGCATCCCCAGCTTCACATTCTACTTTGTCCACCAACACACTCGTTTTTCCAAAAAGTTGAAAAAATTTTCAAGCCCAAACCACGTGTGCCTCTTGCCTCCCTGTCAGCCGCTCTCCTTTCCAAGAAGCACTGCCCGGAGCTCCCCTACCTAGCACTGACCCCTAATTCCCCGGTCAGCCTTGTGAAGCTCTTCTTGCTCGGGGCCATCAGCACAGTCCTGCTACGGCCAGCAGCATCACCAATTCCCAGAGACCGGGAGGCCCCGTTCTGCCTCTGCTCCACTAGCCCCTCTCCTTCTGCTCACTGCGAGCTGTGACCGCTGTTCTCCCCACAGCACTGGGGCTCCCAGTCCATGCCCCATGGCAGAGCTCTAGGCCTGTGTGGGCACTGGTGGCTGGGCAGCCCACCGGGACCAAGCGGGCCTGGTTCTCACTTCAGCACACTTTTCCTCCTGCACTTATACTGGCCAGACAGGCTGGATGCCCAGTCGTCCCTGACTTCCCTCACAACTCACTCCCACCTCCCCACCACACCAAAGGTGCCCCAGGATTTGTCTCCCAGAAGCCCCCCATCTATTTCCTCATCCCCGTCACTATGACAACAGCTGCTTAAACTCCTCCTTACCTTCTCTTTACCCCATCCTCTTTCCTGTAATTGGTGATTTTTCTAGAACATAAAGCAGGCCAGATTTCTAAAATAAAAAAAAAAAAAAAAAAAAAAAAAAAAGCAAGCCAGTTTAAAAACCCCTTTCTTGGGTGATTACAGCTCACTGGAACCTGTGCTAAGCATTACCTCATTTAATCACCAGAAGAACTTTATAAGGTGGGAACAAGAGTTTCCCTTAGTTTATGTTAAATGAAGAAACTGGCTCAGGGAGACCCAGCAGCTTGCTCACACTCATCCTCTGACAAGCAGGCCCAGTAATCAGGTCTGAGCCTTCCTCCAGGCCTGCTGCCCGCTGCATTCCCCTGGCCCTTGAGCAGCCCACACACACCCCGGTGGTGCCATTTGTCATCTGTGTTTAGCCATGCAGTTGGTATCACTAGGCCACGAGCCTGAATGCCCTAAGATGAGATGCACCTCACAAGCTGAGTGAGGGGGTTAATCTCAGGCCTTAAGGGACCTGCTGGCCTTTTGGCCTGGCTCTCATTTCCCCCAAGACACAAGTGAACCACAGGGAAGTATCCCAGACATGCCCTGTGGAGCCAGGTGCTCCTGTCTGTGTCTGGTCCTTCTGTCTGGTCTTGCTCGTCCCGTCCATGGGGCGAAGCCCGAGTAGCCTTCCTTAACTGCAGGAACCTCCTTGATGCATTCCAACCGCACACACACCACTGGATTCAGCCACACCTACCAGCCTGTCTCCACACAAGGCTTGGAAACCCCAGGGGAGGCTAGAGCTGTGCCAGGAAAGCAGGTGACTGGGTGTGCCCTGAAGGGAAGGCCCAGAAGACTGTTCCTAGGACTGCCACACAGGGGGATCAGGAGGGAAGGGAACTCAGCTTTAGAAAGCAGCAAGTGTCCCATGCATTCATCTATCATTGTACCCAAGTCACAGGGCAAGACTACCAGATGAAGCAGACGCACCCACCACAGCTTCCAGCAATTCCACATCATTCCACATGCTCTGCCCTCACTGGCCAGGGAGGCGGGCTTTGGTCCACACCACTGAGCCCAGGCTAGCACAGCCCTACAACTCCATGGGCCCGGTGAAAGCTCCGGGGCTGAAACCACGCCCTGCAAGGAGAAAAGGAACTCGGCCTGACAGCCATGGCCGTGGCGCACATGGAAACGGACCCTCACATCATCCGAACTTCTCAATTCTCAGCTAGCGACTTTTAGCTTTGCTGTAGCATCAACTTTGGCTGAGGGGAGCTAGGGTTGAGTGTCTGTCACTTGTAGACAAGACTGTTGCCTAGAGAGGACAAGGTGATGAGACCGCCAGGGTCAAGGGCTCCTGGGAAGCATGTGCACACACATGTAACGCAGTGGATCGGAGAGTCTCCCGCCAGAATTCACGTCCTCGGGAGCATCCGAGTGCAAACTTAATGGGCAACAGGGTTATTGCAGATAGTTAGGAAGAGGTCATTCTGGGCTGGGGAGGACCCCAACTCTCTCTCTATAAGGAGAGACACAGAAACATAGACGCACCAGGAGGAAGAAGGCCACGTGACCACAGAGGCACAGACCGGAGTGACACACCTGCAAATCAAGGAGCACCAAGGTCTGCGGGCAACACCAGAAGCCCGGAGGAAGGCACAATAGCTGGTCCTGTTTGAAGGTTCCTGGGTGCGGTGCTTTGTCACAGCTGCTCCAGGAAATGCATGCAGTCACTCCTGCAGGAGAGGGTTGATCTAGTCTCGGGAGGCAGAGCTGGGAGTGCTGAATGGTGGTCGGGGGGAGGGTGTTAGTGGGAGGCAGGTGAATCACTAGTTACCTTCTAACCAGGAGCAATGTGCGCCTCTCGGTGACAGAGGGCTCTTTGGCCATAGAAGCCACATTAATGAGTATTCACCAAGTTCCAGGCGCTGTGGTTGACACAGTCTCATCTCTGCCACCCCATTGTGGTCACCAGTTAGAGAAGCACTGGGTAGCTCTGACTGGCTTCACCTCATTAATGAGTGGGGGAGCTCTCATTCATGACCAGGTCTGCAGAGCTCCTCCCCATGCTCCTGGGCTGGGGGGCAGGCTATGGGGGAGGGGGGCGATGACAAGGGGTATGCTTCTATGCCCAGATTTCCAGCATTTCTAGCATAGGGAGAAAATCCGGTCTCATCGGAGATTACATCTGGGTGGGCCTGTGGGCCTGGTCACCCTGAAACTAATACCTGGGCCTACTGCATGCCAGGTCCTAAGCATAGCCACAACCGACCTGGGAGCTGGGCATTACCGTCCCATTCTACAGATGGGGATACTAGTCTCAGAGAGGTGAAGTGACTTGCCCACAGTCACACAGTAGTGAGATGGAGAAAGGGTAAGAGCCTGGTGTGTTTTGGCTCCACAGCTCCTGTTCTCCCAGCTCTTCCTGGGTCCATTTGAGCTCTACTTGGCCTTTGGAAAATTCCAAAAAGTTCCCAAAGAAGAAACAACCAAGGATACAAATAGAAACAAAAGACATTTGCCCCAAACTACAAGGTTGGCAGGGCTCTGGAGTAGAGCTAGAAGTTGGCGACTCAAGGTGGGGTGGGGGGTGCTCTGAGGTACACACCCACAGGGGGAAAAGGTGGGGGGGTGGAGATGAGGAATGTGAGGCTGCACAAAGCTGGTGACACACAGCAGAGCCGAGCGGGAAGGTGGGAAGGAGAAAGGAAAGGAGGCCAACAGTCCCACCAGGGAAGCTGGCTTCGGGCAACACACGGGGGCAGTACCTCCTGTCGCGGGTGCTCGTGCGGGGGGTGGGGTGGGGCGCGTCACCCCCACGTCAGAGCTGGCAGGGGGCCCTTGTGAACAAACCCAGCTGGCTCTTCTGCCTGAGCACGCTCAGCGTCCTCACATGCGCAGTCCCAAACCTCTGTGTGCTCTTATTTAATAAATGAAATCTCATCAACTTATCCTTCTTCCATTATCACTGCTGACATCAATCTGATAATATTGGCCTGGTGTGGAATTGGGCTATTATATGTCCTCCTGATATTTAATTTCGGAGAAACATCGGCCGGGGGTGAATATATGGAGCAGGCTTTTTATTACAGGCAGCAGTAAGGAGATTCCAAGTGAATTAGACATTCATCTTCGTCAGGTCCAATCTAGATGTTCGGGAGAGGTTTTTGTTTTAATGGTGGCTAGGGCTGGGGTGCTGACGAGACCAGCCGGTTACCAAGGACTTGGTTAACTGGCTGCTATCGACGATATGCCATTCAGCCCGGGTAAGTGGAGCCCAAAGATCCCGCCATCGATCAGCCTGCCACGTGGGATCGCTATCAGCTGCTCGATGCTGGCCTCCGGCTACCCCCAACCCTCGGGCAGGAGGCAGCTATTCCCAGAGCCAGGGCCTGCCAAAGTGGCCCTTCTGCCCAGAGCCATGGGAGGGCTCTGCTCTCAAGAGGCAGGGAAACACAAATTGGCCCCTGGCTGCCACTTAGTCTGTGAAGGACAGGCTGCCTGTGACAGGATCCTTCCCGGGACTATCACTTCACATGCACATCCATGTACATGCAGTGGGGAAAGGGCCACTCCTGGCTTTGTTCCTCTGCTGGAAGCAAAATGGAGGATGCACCTTTCCTCCTGAGGACGCCTCCCGAGTCGCTGGCCATGTGGGCTGGACACGGGCTGGTACCTTCTGGGTATCCGTGATGAGGGAGGAACTGGCAGTGCCACCATGTCCAAGGAGGGCCACACTGAGACCACCTGGGGCTTAAGAGATTTCTTGTGCTGTTTCTGACCATGAGAGACCCACGGCGTGGTCCCTCAGTGGCTGTGGCCTTGGTGTGGGGGGTCTGTGCAGCTGGGGTGCAGTGCACAGTTGCAGTGTTAGGGCTGCTGGAGGCTTTCAGGACGCACCCCCTGTCAGCAGGGCACTCACCAGTCGGGGAGTCAATATCAGGGAGTGCGTGGAGGACCTCCAGGATCCCTAGGCCTAGGCAGCCCATCCATCCCCCACCCTTCTCTCCCTGAGCTCTTGCCACCTCTCACCTGAGCAACTTCAGTCGTGTCCTGGCTGGCTGACCTCCCTCCCTCTGGTCTGCCCCTCCAGCCCACCTCCTTGTCCACACTAGCCGGAGGTCCAGAAATTCCCAAGGAAGGAAGGCCTACCTTCCAGCTCTGTGCTCAGCCCCTGCCATATGTACCCATGATGGAGGCTCTCAGAAGCCACTCCGACCAAC
Source organism: Enhydra lutris kenyoni (assembly GCF_002288905.1). Classification (NCBI taxonomy): domain Eukaryota; kingdom Metazoa; phylum Chordata; class Mammalia; order Carnivora; family Mustelidae; genus Enhydra; species Enhydra lutris. Next base: position 3,019,829 of record NW_019154150.1, read on the forward strand.
CTCATAGCAATGCTTCATTGGTAACTAGGTTCCTTCTCACACAAGCTACCTGCCCCCTACTGCCCCAATTCTCCCTCATCTCACAAAGCCTCCAACCCTGCTGACTGCCCCCAGTAAACAAAGAATACTTCCTTCAGTCAAGGAGCAATTATTTGCTGAGGGCCTACAGTGCACCAGACCCTCAAGGGACAAAGCTTTGGCCCTGCCCCCAAAGACCCCTGCTTGCCTACATCTCCAAGGCCTAGAAGCAGTGCCAACCCTTCTCTGTGGCACCTAAGCTGCCGGTGACCTCTTTTTTTTTTTTTTTTTTTAAGATTTTTTAGTTTATTTTTTTGAGAGAGAGAGAGGGAAATCACAGAGGGAGAGGGAGAAGCAGACTTCCCGCTGAGCAGAGAGCCTGACATGGGGTTCGATCCCAGGATGCTGAGATCATGACCTGAGCTGAATCCAGATGCTCAACAGACTGAGCCACCCAGGCGCCTGCCCCCCCACCCCGCCCTGACTGGTGCCCTCTTAATGGTGCAGCCTTGCGAGGAGCTCAGCCTCCTGTTGCCTGAAGACCCTGGGGGAGGCCCTTTCCAGGGAACAGAGTCACATCAAGACCCCTCATTTCTGATTGCTTCCAGACTTGCAACAGCACTTGCCCCTGAGGGGACGAGAATACCAATGGCCAGTGGCGGCGACATACTCACACCAAAGAACTGCAAGGGGCGAAGCCAGGAAGGGACCAACTTGGGATGGGGGGATAGAGTGCTAACTGGCAAGTCAGTGTGGTTACCTGGTGGAGGCTGTCGTGTTGCCTCTGCACAGGGTGCGTTGCAGAAAGGTACCCAGGGCTTGGACTTAGGATACATGGCCTGCTTACCCAGCCCTGGCAGTCTGTCCCCAAGCCATTGAGGGACACAGTGGTGAGGGGGTTCCACCACCTGGGAAGGCGTATGGTGGTTCTTCTTCATAGGCCAGGACCGAGGTGGGAGACACTGCTATGGAAAGGGGCTCCTTGAGCTCAAGGGAGGAGTGTAGGCAGTGTCCCTGACCACAGAGCCCAGGGGAGCTAGCCACTGAAAGAAGAGACAGGAATCTCTGGTGGGTGGCCTACCAGCCCAGGTGTCCCTGAGACTGAGACACTGGGCAGTCTCGCCAAGTCTTGTTGGTTTGCATAAGTAAGAAGTCTGATGAAGAGAGATTTGACTGGAACTGCCCTGAGAGTGCATAGATAGGTCATAGCCCTGCCTAATTCCTAGACCTCAGCCCGTTCCAGAAGAGTTCCAGGCTGCAGTGTACTAGCCAGAGGAGCCATGTGGGATTTGGAAGAGTGGAGCAAAGACGGAGCCTCCACAGTGGTGGCTGTGGTGGGGTAGGTGACCTGCAGCAGCTCCTGGCCAGCTCCCTACAACCACTCGCTCGGCGCATGGAGGAGACAATGGCCAGATGGAGCCTCTCAGAGATTCCAGAGAATTCCAACAGCTTCTCCGCAACTCTTACTTGAGGTGGAGATCTTCCAAGTCTGTCCTCTGACCTCCCGCAGTAGTCCTGACCTCATGCTCTCTTCCAGAGCTGGTGTCAGCCTCTGGATCTCATATGGAACCCTTTCTGCCCAGAACACACATACTGCTGGTTTTCCCAACTGGACGCTGAAGGATGTGAAACCCTTCTTCTCAGGCCCCTTCCCACCCTGCCCCCTTTGTCCTCTGGCCTCTCTGAGGGGCCCACCTGGATTCACTCCAGGCCCCAACTTTATCTTTGTCACAGATGTCACCACCATGAGTTTGCCTGTCAGTCTGTCCACCCATCATCCACCCATCCATGCGTCAGCATGGGGACGGTTTCCATGAGGCACACACCGTAAGGAGCAGTGAGGGGGCTCCCTGCTCTCATGCAGCCCCTGACAGCAGAGCAGAAGCACCTGGATCGATAAACGTGGAGTTAGAAGGTGGTAGGGGGCGCACACAGCACTGACAGGATGAACCTCAGGGTTTGCACCTATCAGTCAAGGGGGACCAGAGGTAAGAGAGGCTGTCTGGAGGGGGCAAGTAAGGGTCCCACTTGGGTCCACAAAGGTGGAGGGTGGCATTGTATTTCCCCTGGCACCTAAATCTTTTAGAAACCTGTTCTCACTTCTCTGTGTCCTCTGTCTGACTCCCTACCACCTGTCTCCAGACCAGGCTGCCTTTTAAGCATCTCTCTAGTCCCTCCACTCCACATTTCACTCTGTGAAAGTGACTCACAAGTAATCAGACAGTGAGTGGGTCTCCAGCTTGGATTCTACTGGTGGGACCCAGAGCCCGTCCTGTGGTGCTCAAAGCCCTTGCCCCACTTCCTGTGCCACCCTCTGGCCATTGTCTCTGCTCTAACACGGGGGACCTGCTGCTGTCTCCTGAACACATTGGTTCTATTGGGCCTCTGGGTCAGAGCACACAGGAGTCACTCTGCCTCCACATCCCTGCCGTCAACATCAGGCCTCAGGTCACCAGGCTGCCTGGCAGATCCATCTGTCTGCACAGCCCAGCCCTGTCCCTACCTGCTGCAGAACCCCTGGCCATCAGGAGAACCAAGGTTCTTTTGTGCTGGAAATGGCAGTGCTATAAATACTGGCTGAGGGCCTACTGTGTGTCCATGCCAGCTGCAGCCTGCCCCCGTGAGCTGCAGTCCACAGAGCTGTCAGGGGCCATGCTTCTGCTTATTCCCTGACCCATGAGCTCCTCTTTGTGCTCATTTATTCCCAGGCCTTGTCAGTGCTACACATAGCAGGTGCTAAATAAACAGGAGGTAAGAGAACGTACTGCGGGCCTTGTCTCCCCAGTCTGCACCTTGGCTCCCACCTTTCCTTCTCTGGGATACCCTCTACACTTGTCCCTCAAGGCTCTATACAAGCACCACTTCTGTAGGGACCCAGCCGAGGCACACAGCCCCCGCCCAGCCCCCAGCAGACTCACGGTGTCTGCTAGCACGCGGGGGCCGGCACCAGCTGAGGTCCTCTGTGAGCATGCTGCTTGCCTCCTTCCTGTCCCGTCCCCCTGCCTGAAAGAAAGTGGTCCCAATCCCCAAGGCCTCTGCTCCATGGCCCCACTTAACTGTGATGGTACTGGCACTGACCACCACCCGTGAGGGCGCTGAGCAGCTGTGGCCAGACCTACGCAGAGCCGTCTCCCCATGGGAGTGGGAGAGCCCTTGGGCAGGAACCATAGCTCATTACCTCTGTCTGCACAGGTCCTCACCTAACACTGAGTGGGAAGCAGAGATTCCATAAATCAGTTGAGGGAGCCAGGGCATCAGTAATGAAGTCTCTGGGGCTCCATCTTACAGGTTCTCAGGGCAGAGACCATCTCTTCCTGACCCACTAGATGTCTGCCTCATCCGGCTTGGTGCCCGTGTGGCCCGGCAGACAGGCCCTGGGCCATCTACTCTGAACCTGTTTGAAGAGCTAAGCCTGTTCTGTGCATGCTGCGTCACCTTTCAGTTGCCCCCGCATGCTGCTGCCCATGATCACACTTTCCATTGTTGGCCTTCCTCACGTCCAGCCTGGGCAACAGCACTCCACCCACCTGCCCTCAGTGACTCCTTCTTACCCCCACAGTCCTGGGGGAAGCCTTCCTAGGTTCTGGCTGTCACTGCTCCTTGAAGCTGGAGTTCCTGCTGTATCCCCTTGCCCTGTGAGTGGGAGCCTCACGGCCCCCCGGACGTCTTTGTAGCAGTTAGGGGCTCAGTATTGACTGGGGGCTGGATGGACCACACACAGCCCTCCTTCCTGTCCAGGCTTTGGCCATGGCTGCCTTCTACAGCCACCAGGAGAATTGGGATGGCCCAGTGGACTGTATAACACCCAAACCTGGGTGTAGGAATGCCAGCACCTCTCCCTTATGCCTGTTCCTTGAGGGCAAGAAAGGGGTCGTGGTATTGTTGCTCTGGTGAGAGGGCTATCACTCCACAAGTGACACAGGGACAGGGAAGTGAGATTTGAACGTAGATCCAGGCAGGTGAGTCTCGGACAGAAATACCTTTTGGTGACGTAAGCACGTCTGGGTTGGTGAGTGCTCCGCCACAGCTGCTCCTCCCTGGTGGCCATCCCCGCAGGTACTCCTGAAGTCTGGCTGATCCTTTCCCCACCCTGGTTTTCTGTACCCCTCTCCACAGTGAAACCCAGGCTGAATTCTTGAGCCCATCACACCCCCAACATGTATCTGGGCTACTCATTGTCACCAGCCACCTTTACCCCCAGACACCGCTTAGGCCTCAGGAACACCCTCCAGGCCTCCTCCTGCCTTGCCTCCTGTGTCCAGCCCACACAGGCCACATTCTCCCTCCTGCTGCCACTGCAAGTGCCTCCTGCCTTGGGACCACCTCCCTTCTGCTCCCCTCCCCGACCAGAGCAGCCCCACAGGCAGGCCATGCAGTGAAGGTAAATGGTAACATAATCTTATTTCCTTTACTCACTTGCACACAGTTCTTTTCATTGTTATCTTTTAAACTGTAGAAATGTTTTATCAGCTAAAATCTTACACATAATCTTAATGAATATATAGATTAATACAGGGGTGTTTGGCAGCTCTCCCTCCAAGTCCCTCCCCTCCGTGGTCTCCCCAAGCACATGGCACAGATAATCATGGGCATCTCCTTTGGCCAACCATGGGTATTCTGGGCAAGAGCTCCCAGACACCGGGCCTGATTCATTGTGAGGGGGACAAGAAGGATGGCAGTCCCTACCTCCAGCAGTGACAGCAGAGGGGACAAAGGGGCTCCCTAAGGGTGTCACCTTTCTCCGCACGTCAAATGTACCATGGACCAGAAGGGAGCTATTGGCAGTGTGTTCTTCATGCACCCAGAAAAATCAGTATTCTTCTCTAAAGTCACATCTTGGCTTTGAACCAGAGCTGATTTCTCTTGGTGTGATCAGCATTGGCCCTAGGTTGCTGGAATCCAGTGAGACCTCAGACATAACCTGATCTAAGGCGAGGAAGCCAAAACCAGCCAGGGGGAGGGTGCAGTTATAGCCTGCAGCCATGCAGCGGTGGGAGGAGGGTTAGGCCTCTGTGTCCTCACCACACCCAGGTTGCTGAAGAACTGGAGCTGTTTTAAAAAAAACGAAGGAGGGGCATCTCTTCCTTCAGCCTTCGCTCTTCTTTGCCCTCCCAGCAGAAGTTGGAGGAAGGGGGTGATGAGGAGGAGCTACTGGGCAGTAGTGGCAGAGGCATGCCACGAGGGCAGTGGGTGGGGACGCAAAGGCGGTGGGTAGAAAGGCCGCCCCAGTGGTAGGGAGGTTGGTAAAACTGAGCATAAAGTTCAGTGATCAAGCAAATCGGTGTCTGTGTTGAAGAGAATAGGAGCCTAGCCTCTTGCTCTCTGAGAAAGAACCTCTAAACACAGAGAGGCTACTAAGAACCCAAGGTATCAGAATTGGAAGTACTAATATGGACTTTCTATACACAGACAGATAAATAAATCTTCCAGCTGTATGCACATGTATATGTGTACTCACATAAATTCAAGTACCTACGTAGGTTTGCTCATAATACATGTGTTCTTGGTTCTACCCACTGGACAGCACCTAGAAGCATAATCACGCCCCAGTAACAACGAGCACACCCAGCGCCCAGATCCTGGTTTCTAAATACTATTCTCCAGTCAAAGCAACAGGGCTCCTGGGAGGAGTAGCTGATTCCAGGGCTGGCAATGGGGAAGAACAAGATAGTTCTGGAACACCTTTGCTAGAAAGTCGCAAAATCCTCAAAAAATGAAGAGACACGTTAAAATGACAGAAGGGTCTGTTTGAAGGGCCAAAAGTAGGATGTTTTGAGCATCAGATTAATAAGAATATACATTAGAACGGAATGAGTAATTCTAAATCCCTGACTCTTTACTAACATAATGAGGGAATATCTTAACTAAATTGGGGAGAAGGGAAAACTCTTCCTTTAACAGAGTGTCAGTTCATAAATGAAGGAGAAACAACAGAAATAATCTCCATTTGGCAACCATTGTCTCCGAGGCTGATTCCAGTGAGAGTCATCCTTGGCAACTAAGGTTGCTAGGTGGAGGTCTGATGAGGATCAGGATATTGGTATACAATGGGGTATCTCCCCACAAAATTCTAGTCAGATACAAAGGGAAAGTCTAGCCTTTGCAGCAGAGGGACCAGACAGAAGCCAATGTGACCCAGTGGTAGGTCAACATCAGTAGTGGCAGGAAGAGAAGCACCTTGAAGGGCATAGCACCATTTTGAGGTCTTCCTGCCAAGAAAGCACAGTTTGAGTCTGGTCATGAGGAAATACTGGGTGGACCCAGGTTGGGGTCACCCTACAGAACGAAAGGCTTGCTCTCTTTAAAACTGCCAAGGTCATGACTGATAGGGAAAGACTAAGGAACTGTTCCACACTGAAGGGTACTGTGTGACACATGATAAGTGGGCAGAGCACAAAGCCCTGGGAAGGATCCTGGACAAGAAAGAAAAAGGTGTGGTTGGGCAGCAGATAAAAGGTGTCTGTATCTAGGGTTAGTCGGTGCAGTATCCTGACTGGAAGGGGTGTGTGGTGGCCATGGAGGACGTGTCCTTGGGAGGTAACCGATGCACTAGAGTACTCTTAGGTCACCATGTGAGAAGACAATATTGTCACCTAGAGAGAAAAGTGAGGACACAAACTCTCAACGTGTAAACAGCTGGGGAAGCTGAGTTATAAGGAGACATAGGAATTCTTTGTATTACTCTTGCAACCTTTCTACAGGTTTACAATTATTTTAAAATAAAACCACAATAAGGATGGTGATTTGAGAGGCCTGAACGCATACAAAAGGCTGTACATTTCCCCACAAAGAGCCCACCAGCCTTTATTTTTTTCTTTTTCTTCCCCCTAATTAGGTGTGGGGTAGGGGAAGATTGGCAAAGTGATTCTAAATTCATCTGAAAAAAAAAAATGGGGAGAAGATCATCAAGGTAGAAGAACTTGTTCTGCTAGATATTTATTATTTTTAAATAAGTGTAGCTGCATAATGTATTTTAAACATATTTAAAATGTGCAGGATTGGCTCTGGAAAAGTGTCTAGAAATAGACCCAAGGAATTTAGCATATGACTGGATGGAATTTTATATTCCTGCTAAGGGGACAAAGGACTCCCTATCTGGAGAAAAAAAAAACCTGAAACAAACAGAGGAGGATCTGTACTTCACATCTTACACATAAATGAATCACAGGGGGGTCATCTGGAGCAACAACTTAATGACAAGGAATTCAATCACAGAGGTACTAGTCCTAAAAATATAGGTACTGGGGGAGGAAGACCTTTGTAATGTGAGCCACAAACAGAAAAATGAACAACATACTGGATCTCTATACCCAAATCAACTTCTGAAGAGCAGAAAATAAACTAAAAATTAAACAGAAGAAGTTAAAAAAAAAAAAAAAGAAACAAGATGATTAACACCATTATACAAAGACCTTTTAAAAAGGATAATAATGAAAAAATGTTCAAAGGCCGTGAGTAATCCATAAAAGAAGGAGTACAAATGGCTAGTAACATAGAAAAGGGTTTAACCTCACTAATGCCTGAAGACACGAAGAGCTTTAAAAGTGAAAGACTGGTTTTGGTTTTGAGGTTGGCAAAGATTTTTTTTTAGAAATACTGTTAAAATCCTGTGCTTGCTAAGTCTTGGGAAAAGGTACACCCTCCTCTAGCATCTCTACAGTGAAAATTGGTACAACATGTCCATTGTTCTGGATGGCAGTTGGTAAAATGTAAATACATAAATATATATAAATATATAGTTTTGTGTGTGTGCATCCTTTGGACCCAATAATTCTCTCTAGAAGGATTTAAGCAAGTGCACAGAGACAGAAAAGGCTGTGTGTCACAGTATTCATTATGTTGGGAAAAAAAATGGAAAACACCCAAGGACCCATCAATAAGGGGACTGGTGACTTAAGTTCTGTTATGACATGTAGAAGAATAATATAGTAACTGAAAATGAAGATTTAAATCTACACTGAGTGACACAGAAGTAGGTTCGTGGCACGTGGATGAGGGGAAATGGAAGATCCTGGAATGGTGTGTTTCCCAAGAGCTCACGATCCCATTTACAGGCAAGAGTGGGTCTATGTTCTTATAAGTACAAAGTGATGTCACCAAAACAGAAGTATGGAGAGATTCTGGATTTTTAAAACCACTTCTATATTTTGCTGCATTGATTTTTTTTTTTTTTTACAATATTCAGGTGTCGTTTTCTAATCAGAAAACATAACTCTTTTTCATTTTGAAAAACTATAATGATATATACTCATCTAAATATTTTTTATCACTGATCTTTTTAAGATGCTACACTGGAAAGCATATCAAACAATTGGTAGGCACAAAATCTACATGTAAAGATCAAGCATAGGACCTGTTCATCTCTCACAGTGTTGTTATCTATCTGTACACATACACACACTTACAGACTATAGAGGATGAAGACAGATGGGCATGAAATGCAGAGTAACGGAATACTTGCACATAGTAGGAACTAAATATTTATTGAATTAGAAGGAGTGAATAAGGGTTGTACTTATCTCTGAAATTCTAAAGTAGAAGTTCCAAATCAATTTACTCAGAGATAGAGTCAATGGAATATGTGTATAGTCTGCTGCATTTGTTAAAAGATCAGTCATGTTATTTTAGCTTCCCGTCTTGTTCCATCACTGCCCAGGTATGTGAGAGATAAAATTCATGCTTTCTACACTGTCACAAGTCATGGCTGTCACAAGCCAGTGGCTGCATGGCAGAAAGCCATCTCAGGCATTTTCCTCCCCTTCTCCTGGGGTATGTACTTCTCCCCCACCCCTCCACCCCCCACCATGCACACACATGCACATGCAGACCGAGAGATGGGGGGAACAACGGGCTGAAATGAGCATGAAATTGGGTAGAGATGAATGCAATTTCCTGCACTCAGGTTTAAAAATTAGCAGCTGAACAAGGATCGGATGGAGAGTTGTGGTTTAACAGACTTAATATAGTACCTCTAGAGTTAACTTCCTAAAACACACATCTGATCATGTCGTTTCAAAGTGCAGACACTTCTGATGGCTTCCCAAGGCATCAAAATAAAGCCCAAACCCCTGGCATTTGAAATTCCACGGTTTGGCCCCAGCTGCATTGCCCAGCCACACCTCCCTATGAATGGTAGGTTCTGGGCAGCTGGTGTGGGCTGTAATCTGACTCTCCTGCTCATCAGCTCTATCACCTTGGGCAAGCCCATTCACTTCAAGGACTCTCAATTTCATTGTCCACAGAATAGGGATAATAAATGAGATAATGCATTTAGAGTGCCTCCCGGTTTGCCTGAACCATGGGAAGGGTCTGATAAATACAAGTGCCCTCCCACCTGTCGTCCTCTTCTGTGCACAGAAATATTTACGGGGGCACCAAAGAGCAAGAGGAACAAAAGGAAGAATGAGACAATAGGCAGTGCAGGGAGAACAGGGACAATCAGAACAGCGTCTCGACAGCTCGAGCAGGGAGGCAGCGAGTGCCTCGCTCCTAGTGGTGTGCACGCAGAGCTTGTGGGGAGAACCCGTGTAGGGGAGCAGCAGAGGCTAAGAGGCAGGTGGTCCTAAGGGAAGAGGGCCCCGAGGGGCCCACAGACAAACCAGCGGGGCTGACCTTTCCTTCCGTGGCCTGCTGCGGTTACCAAGTGGCACAGCCCCAGGCAGGAGAATTCTCCTGACTAAGCACTGGGCTGTCTTAGGTACGGGGATTTTATCTATTATGAGAGGCATTTCATTTAAAAACCTTATTGGCATGGGTCTTTTAATGTGGCTGATGGCACAAAAAAATTGCAACTTGGAAGTCAGAGCTGGATGTTGGATTTGAACAGAGTCGACAGCGGTAATAAGTAAGATGAACTGCCATTGATTGAAGCCTCGTTATGTGCCAGGCCCTCTGTCTACTACTTTATACACATGCTCTCATGTCATCTAAATGCCAGCTCACTGGGTTGCTCTCTTAGCCCCATTTCACAGCTGGGAAACACACGGGGAGACTGACATGCTGCATCAGTGCGGGCAGGCAGAGGGGCTGGTCTTGGAAATAAGGGGGTTCTGCTTTCAGGCTGCTGCCAGACTCCCTTCCCTACAGTGCTGGCCTTGAGGAGGGTCATTTTGCTAATAGGCTTCCTTGCCCCCAGGCCACCAGTCACAAGCTCATGGCCCCTTGCCAATTTCCCTTGATGGAAATGGATTCTTTGCAGCCTGTACTTTTACAAATCGGGAGAGTAAGGATACGGTGACCCAGATAGGAAGAGCTGTTTCTCTGGGTTCTTGGGGTCACGACTTGCTGCTGGCTGGCTGAGCAGCGAGATAATCTGCAGCCTGCTCTCTCTCCATGGCCTGGGAATCCCTCATTGTCTCAGTCACATGGCTCTGAGGAAGGACACCCTGAGGATTCCAGACTTAGGGACCCTGAGCTGGGCCTGGGCACCGAGGGTTACTGTGATTCCAGCTACCCCAGCAAGAGACTGAAAGGGCTCCCGTGATACTATCTCCCTACACACACCCCGCAGCCCCTTTCAAGCTTACATGCCTCATCTTCTGGCCACAGTTGTCACCTGGATGCAAAACATATAGGGCCACCCAACTTGCTCTGTGACGGAAATGTGATGAGAGACAGCCCATGGACACATTCGGAACCTTTACAGAGGGCTGTGGCAAGATGGACCCCACTGCCACCACTCACAGTGTAATTCAGTCTTCACACAAATGAAGACAGGGAGCTAAAGCAGATAGAGTAGCTTGCCTGAGGCCACCCAGATCAGACTCCAGAGGCCAGAACTAGAAGGTGCCATCTTCCCCCCACCTCCTCCTGGACGAGCCATAGAGGCACGTCCTCCGGGTGGCACCATGCCTGGCTCCATCTCTCAGCCCAACCTGCTGACAAACTGCACTGTCCAGGCTTTTTGGGGTGCTCAGGAGGTCAGTCTCTCAAAGTCTGCAAGCAAGCTGAGTTCAGCGCCAGCTTAGACCCTGTAGTAGTTCAGCCAACAAACTGGAAGGCTGTATGGTAAGGTGAAAATCCCAGTGGTGTGGAGCCAAAAGATTTAGATTGGTCCCCAATCAACTAACTGGTTTCTGACCTTGACAAAGGCACTTAAATTTCATTTATGGGGCTTCCTTGTATTTGAAGTGGCGGGGGGAGGGCGTTTTGCAAGAACACTGGTTTCACAGTTCTCGACCTACATGACCTGGAGTGAATTCCTTCGTTTTGGTAATTGTCAGGGAAAACCGGAACAGGATGAGACCCATCCATGCCAGGCTGTCCTGCATTTGAGAAGGGGGGTTACACATGGAGGCATGGGGCACAGGGTCAATGTGTGGAAAGCTGGACACCTGCAAAGTGGTGGCAGGGACACTAAGAAGGGAGGGACGAAGGCAGACAAGGGGTACGGGAAGACAGAGACCAGCAGCAGCATATGACAGAGATAGGGGATGGGCAATATATGGAATTTAAAATCTTCCAGTAGCCACAGTAAGAATAAAAAGAAATGAATGAAATTTATTTTAATGTTATTTTAATTTAATCAAATATTATCATATCAACGGGTAAGAAACATGTTGAGATATTTTATGTTCTTCTTTTTTTGTATTAGGTCATTAAAATCCAATATAATAGCTACGTATGGCTAGCAGTGGCATTATCCAAATACTCAAGGACTACCAATTTGGGGGGCCTTATTTGGTGCCAAGCTTTGTCTCAGTGTTCTAGAAACATCCGCACATATTTGTCTCCTCCTCCAGCTTGCAAGGGCAAGTGAATACAGATGAGGAAACTGAGATTAAGAGCAGGTGAACCACTGTCTTGGGACCCAAGGTTAGGGAGTCACACGAGGAGGATCCAAACCCAACTTTGCCTGACTGTTCCCCTGGCAGCGCCAGAGGAGACAGGAGAGGCTGCTCCAGGGTTGTGGGGCCACAGAGTCCTAGCTCGGTTTCCAGGTGCCAGCAGCTATTTGATTTGGAAGTGTCTTATGTAAACCTCCTTACACAAGTCAAGTAAGGAAATAACTGTCCAGGAATGACCAAGGCATTCCATCTCTGTGAATTCCTGGGCCATGAACCAGCAACTTCCTGCCACATCAGCACCAAGCAAAAGCAGGAGCTGGCTCTCCCGACCCAACCCAGCATTGTTCTTCCCTTTTCTGAAACGCATGTTGAGGCTGGCATTTTATCTCCTCAACAATTCGGTTTAATCCATGTTAGAGATTTGTTATGCTATATAACCACCTTTTTGTAATTTTCTTTAATTCCTCAAGATGCATTTCTACTTTTGAAAAATTAAATGCAGCTTCGCTACTCATTTTTCCCGTATGGGAAGTGTCATAAATTTTACATCCATGACTAGCTGCAAGCTTTGTATTATGAACATCCTATTTTTCCCTATCTTCAAACAGACTTTTGGCCTTTGCTTAAATAGGCATTTAGACTAAGCTGCACATGGTTTTGAGCTGATGTAGCAAGAATCTGTACAGTAACAAAACCTGAATGCAAAGAGCCTTTAGTCACAACTGTTACCACCCTACACTCCTCTACCATGGCAACCAGGCCAGGCTGCACTCCCGTGCTTCACCTGTGTGCTGCTGTCTCCATCTCTAGAACGGCAGTCTGGGACTTGGAGAGTAGTCATCCTGTGAGCCTAGGACTCAGGACTGGTCAGAGTGAGACTAAGACTTAAGACCTAGTCAACAATCCTGGGATTTGAGGACTAGGCACTGAGTAAACTTAGGACTTAAGACCCAGTTAACAAGTGAGCCTGGGACTCAAAGACTAGTGATCAGGTGAGCCTGGGATGCAAAGACTAGTCACTGAGTGAGCCTAAGACTTAAGACCTAAGGTCATGGGGTGAGCCTAGGACTTGAGGACTAGTCATCAAGTAAACCTAGAACTTAAGAACTAGTCATCTTGTAAACCTGGCACTTAAAATCTAGTCATCCTGTGAGTCGGGAACTTGAGGACTAGTCATCATGTAGCCAGGGACTCATGAACTAGTCACTGTTCACTGAACTCTGGATCCACAGACTAGTCAGGGTATGAGTCTAGGACTTAAGGACTGGTCACTGTGTGGGCCCTGCAACCACAGACTAATCAGGGTATAAGACTAGGACTTGAGCACTAGTGATTGTGCAGGTCTCAGATTCGAGGACTAACCATTGTGAGGCTGGCAGGTGAGGCTGTATGCCATAGAAGTGTTCCTAGTTCAAGATCACCCAAGTAGCCCTAATGCCTATTCGCTGTGGGGAGGAAGGATCTCAAAAGCCAGGAGAGGCACAGAGGAAGGGATGCCACACCTGAGATAACTGGCTCCTCTATTTCCTGTCAGCACTGCCATCCTGCTTACCGGAAACCAGGATGCAGGGTCAAGGTCTACTAAAGGCACTGGTTCAGTGTCCTGCACAACCCAAGGCAGAGCAGGTGATCTGCAGTCATACAGGAATCCCAGAGCTACAAAGCAAGATGTACGCTTTCTAAAATGACCCCCAAATTTGACTAGGGGTGTCTTTGAAACCTGGAGCTACGGATCATAAAAACTGTTTTCTCATCTAGGACTGATGTGACCACTGATTTAGTCCTTTCATTTAAAAAAATCTCTGTTTCTAATCCACATTTAGGAATTCCTACCTCTTTAAGGTAGGAACTAATTTCCTTGACCCAAGGAATTAAAGTAGAAAATAAAGAAGGGGAAGGCAACATTACAGTGGCTCCCTAGCTCTGACTCCCAGCAGAGCCTGACAGCATGCGTTATGGCGGTGACACTGTGCACAGAGCAGTGCCAACACTGTCAGGGCTAATGACCCCAGAGGCGACTGTTATTAGCCAATTCACTAATTAGGGGCCTGTTTGTAGAGCTAATGGGAAGGGTAATCATTTGTTAGCTTAAGTAAAACTCCTGGGCATTCCTGACAACTGTCATCATGGAAGTCTGGAAGGCTATTCATCTATCCCTGTGAAATTCACAGGAAGAATCTCGAAAGCCAGAGTCATCTTTGACAACACAAAAGTGAGCATACCCTCCTTAAGGAATTTGCTGGTAGGAATTTCCTGCTTTGGCTCCTAATAGATCCTCTTTAGCAGCAAATAAATATGTGTATGTACAGACACAGGCACATTTCCACGTTTGCATTCCAGTGGTCTGATTTCTGTGGGCTCAATCCAATTTCTCTCAGACTCTGAGCCTAGGGAAACAGTCACAGTTAATGCCATTGACAGGAGAATAGCTCTGGAATCCTGACACAGAATGTAGAAATCTGCTGTGGGTCTATGTGAGTGTGTGAGTGTGTGTGAGTATGTTCACATGTATGTGTGTACATGAATGAGTGTATGTCAGCATGTATGTGAGTGACCACATGAGTATGTGAGGACATGTGTGCTATGTTTGTGCGTATGTATGTACATTCATAAGTATGTTAGCATGTATGTGCATGTATGCATGGGTGTGTGTTAACATATATGGGAGCAAGTGTGACTGAGTGTATGAGAGTGTGTATTGGCATGTGAGTGTGTGAGCATGAGTGTCAGTGTGTATGTGAGTGTGCATTAGTGTGTAAGTATGTGTGACTGTATGAGTGTGTTAGCATGTATGTGAACAAATGTGTAGGAAGAGGGAGTATTTGGATGCTACAATTAGTTTTACTTGGCTTGCATGTTAAAGATCAATAAAAACAGCCAAGCTTTCTAAAGATGATTTTATTGACTCATATTACTTTTAAAAAGCTTTTAAAAAATTGTGGATAAAGAATATTATTGTTCTTCTTGTGGGTAAGACTAAACCAGTGTCCAGAATTTAGGGATTTTTTGGCTTGCAAAGGTGGGACCTGGAAGAATGAATTCTTCTTAATTGTTCTCGCCACCAGAAGAAAATTTAATCTGCCACCCAAAGCTTCCTGAACCTTTTTGCCTTGGTCCTGCTGGGCACAGGATGCACCCCGACAAAGATGACAGGAGCAGCCAAGAAGTCACAGCCCCTACAGCAGGAGTACAAAAAGAGGCTGTACCTTGCTGGGGGGCAGGGCCTAAATTCTGGAGAAGCCCTTAGAGATTGCGGGTCCCCCTAGGCCCTGCTATAGTGAGAAACTGAGGCCCAGAAGTGGCAGCAACTGCTCAGGGTCATGGGTATACCAGCCAGACAGCACAGGTGTGAATCCAGTCTCCTGACTCTGCCCTGGCCTGACATCCTGCTCACTTGGCAGTCAC
Source organism: Enhydra lutris kenyoni (assembly GCF_002288905.1). NCBI lineage: Eukaryota > Metazoa > Chordata > Mammalia > Carnivora > Mustelidae > Enhydra > Enhydra lutris. Next base: position 3,035,038 of record NW_019154150.1, read on the forward strand.
CCAGATGCTAACCGCATCCCACCCAGATGCACCTTTTAGAGGTGGTGAAAGGCGACTCTTTAAACAGGGGGACCCAGGCCCCCCAGAGGGCAGGAGCCCCATGCCTACGGTTGCACAAGTTGGCTGCTGAATTAGTGTCCAGATGGGCAGCTCATCATGGCCAAAGGGGCTCTGCCTGTCTCCCCACACCTGGCCCGTGTGTGCCCATTTATGGCAACCTGGTGTCACCTGGCCATGGGCCATAGATGCCATCTTGCAGCTCCAGCATAGCAGCACAAAGGTCCGTGACCCCCCCTGAAGAGCCCCATGCCAGGCCTGCTGTGCTCCCTCCCCCAGGGCCACTGGTCACTATAGGCTCTCCTGGAGAGGGGTCCAGGCAGGGGGAGGGGTCCTGGCATCAGAAGGGCTGTTGCTTCTCTAGGGCCATTGCTGCAATTAGAAGCCGGGATGGATTTACTGGCGGTCCCTGGGGGCTTTTCTGGGGAAGTGATTAATTTGCTGGCTACAGTACATTCACTTTGGCAGCGGGTCTAAACTGCAGGGCTCATAACCACACGGGAGCTTGTTTAAAATGCAGATTCCATGGCTCCCAGTTTGGGGCAAGGCCCTGGACTGGGCATTCCATGGATTTTGAGGCAGGTGGGCTGTGGACACTCCTACCCCCAGATTCTGGCACATCAGCCCTGGCAGGTCTACAGAGCATGAGACCATCGAGGCTACTGAGTGGCACTCTGGACAGAAGGGTGCAGCGAAGGCCCTGAAGCAGCTCTCTCCCTTCGGGACAACAGTGGCACAGAACATCTTGCCAGAGCCTCTGTTGTGCTATAAACATGCACCCCAGTGGTCCTGGGCTCTGGGTCACTGCAGGATAACACCAACGCACCCAGGCTGTGGACAGAAAGGCTGGGCCCTGAATCCTGGCCCTGCCACTTCCTCACACAAGAGCCTTGGGCAGGCTAGCCAGGATGGTCCTGTCTCCTCATCATAAGAACAGGGTAAGCATGTCTCCCTGTGCCAGGCAGGTGTCAGAGCCCTATGAGACGGGTAGAGTCCGATCCTTCCTGTGGTGGTAGTGGTGGTGTCTATCCAGGCCTTCCTTCCCAGTACAGAAAACCCCAGGGGCCTGTAAGCTGGTATTGACTAGATCCTCTTTCTTCTGGTCATCAGCTTGGAGCAGACTGCAGAGAATGGGAGCTCTGACAGCTCTGGAGGTGGGAAGGGCGTGGGAGGCAGCGGGATTAGGACCATAAGAAGAGTGGAGCACATTAGGCATATCTACCTGAAATGTTCTCGGGGACAGACTGTGGGGGCTTTTGGTTAAAGTTTCACCTCCTCCTCAAGCTGCCTTGAGACCCGAGTTGGTCATAAGGGCCACTCAGTGAGGCGCATGCATCCCTGTGACCAGTCATTCTAAAAGGATCCAAATGACAAGTAGATGTTCATTCACCAGCCTAACTAACCAAGGCCAGAGGGAGGCTGGGGCAGCAGGGGGTTCAGCCCTGAAAAATAGAGCCAAATCAATAAATGGGTCTGAAGATCTGGGAACAGGCCCAGGATGGAAATGAAAGGCACATCTAGAACACTCACTTCCATGTGCAGAACCTGTATTGGACTGGTTTAAGCAAAAAGGGCATTGACTGCTTCTAGTAACTGGGAAATCCCAGGGTGACTTCATGAGGGGCAGAGGGCCTTTCCATGGGAAAGGCAGATATAAGCCCCAGTCTAGCAGGGGTGAGGCCAGGCAGGGCCTTGGGTGCTGGGGCACAGATGGTGGGAAGCAAATCCTTATGTCTCCCTGTGCCCTCCCTGCTCCATGGAGACCTGCCCCACACAGAAAGGATGGAGCCCGCTCCTCAGGGCTTCCTGATGACTGGGTGGCCCAGTCTGGGCAGAGGAGATGAACCAGGCAGCAGCAGAGAGTACAGGGAGGGGCAGGACCAGGTGGGAAGAGGTACATTATGGGTTGATTTTTTTTTTTTCCTTCCAAAGGAGATGAAGCTGTGGGTGAGAGAGGGCAAAAAGGGAGGCTCAGGGACGGACAGAGGTTTGCTTCCTCAGCCCTGTGGGTGCTAGACAGTTCCCCTATTTACAAAGGAGAGAGCTGTGCCTCAGAGAGGGTCTATTGGCCAAACTTCAACCAACAAGTGAGAGGCAGGACCAGGATTTAACTCCGATTTCTGTGCTTCAAAGCCCCTGTTTTTCTCCTATTCCCAGCTACCTCCTGGAAGCCAGGACAGATCCTAGCTCAAAAGGACAGAAAGCCTTCGTGGGATGGAAGGTGACTGGTAAGGGTCAAGCTGCTCTCAATGCCTGCACCTGAGAACACCAAGAGCACTTGAGGTCTGGACCACCAGGCTACCATTGCTGACCTTTACAGAATCCTGGAGAATGAGGAACACTGGAATACTGGAAAGGAATAGTCTTCCATTTCATGGGTTTCAAAAGAATTCATGCCATAAAATACAGGTGAGCTCAGATAAGATTCGAGAATGGCCCAGTAAAGAAGCTGGTTTCAGAGCACTTAGGAAATGGAGAGGTGATTAGTAGGAACAGACAAGGCAATCACAAACACATCATTCCATACTCTTCTCTTCCCTGTAACAGAGATCCTGGTGGGGAGCCCAGGGCTACACAGTAGCCCACCAGTCCCAGCCTCTACCCGGACCCATTGGTGGGAAAGAAGGAATAATGCAGGCTGGATGCCCAAGGAATATGTTAGGAACTGGCTGAATCACTAGACCAACATGGGCAAGGTCACCTTCGAAGGCAGTCTCTACTGGCATTCTGTCTTAAGCCTTGTGCAACTTATCATTTTCATCAATGACTTAGCAGAAGAGCTGGCAAGTTTATGGAAGGCAGAGTTAGATGGGATGATGAATATGTCAGACGACAGTATCCACATATCCAAATCATCAGTCTATAGGCTGGACTAAATCTACCCCTAGTGAAGTTTATTGGGGATAAATATGAGGAACCCAAGTCCAGAGCACTTAGTAACCACGCATGGAGAGGAGTTTGTCTGAAGCTCTGTGTGGATGGTCAGTGAGGTCCGGCTGACAGGGTGGGGGACAATCAAGCTAATACGGTGCCGCAGCCCAGTGAGTGTGTGCTCCAGCCAGAGCCCAGTCTCCAGATGAGGGAAGTGATGGCTGCACTGCATTCGGGCTGGTCAGCCTGCTCTGGCTCGCAGAACCCGCTGCTAACAGGGAGCACAGGGAGTGGAGACAGAGACTGGAAGCCAGGTGTGTGTCTCGTTGGATGGTTTCAGGACGCGGGCATTAGAGCTGGAAGGATAAAGCTATAATGTTTTACAAAGGGATATAAAAGTTCCCTTTGGTATCTGTAGGGCTGACATGCAGATGCACTTTCACTGAGCTCTACAAAGTCCCAAGGACAGAGCTAGGAAGCTCCCAAGACATAGCCCCGAGCTCCATGAGAGAGCACTTCTCTCATAGGGCCATGAGAGATGAAACGGGGAGCTTAGTAAAGATGGGCTCTGGCAACTGAGCTCATTTTTGCAGAGGCAGTAGAACTCCTGGGGGCAAGCACCCTGGGAAAGATCCGCCTGTATCTGGGATTGGATTAGATGACCTCCTCTGAAGGCCCTATGGGGATGCCACCAGGCAGAGTGACTCAGAACTTCATCTTATTTGTGTGTGTGGTGGTGGTGGTGGGGGGTGTTGGTGGGGTAGGAACAGTGACAGTGGGAGTGATGATTTGGGAACACTTAGAGAGTTCCTAGAAATCGTGGCCCGGTGTGGATACCTTCAACTCCCAGAGAGACTGGATGTTACAGAGAAGGCTCAGAATCATGGTTCTCAACTCCCATGGATCTGACTGTACCAGAAAAAAAAGTCCTTTCTTATACCCTAAAACCAGCAACCAATGGCCACAGATCAAACTGGGCCTCTCAGGGTCCACTCCAGCCTGGGGATGAGCGTGAGCCACGGCCAGCATACCATGTACACCATTTCTCTAAGGTGAACCCTTCAGGGCAGGCCCTCCTGTTGGTATGCGCAGAGAGACAGGGAACTCTGCTGGCGGTGGGCAGAGCCCTCAGCCATTCAGAGCCTGCATCATCCCTGCCATGCACTCCCTTCCTAGGGCCTAGAGATGGTCAGGATCTTGAAATCTAACCACCTGAGATGCCGGCCTCCACTGAACTCTACAGTCTGATAAAATGAGCCTGTTTTACAGAGTGCTGCAGGGGAAACAAATCTTTCTGGAACATCCACCCTGGTCCTTGAAAAACCAGATACCAGGAGACAGTATCCGGCCTCTGCCAGCCTCTGCCACGGTAGGTCCTGCTGGCAGCCTCTGGAGCAGTCAGCGAGCCCAGAGCCCTTGTCGCTTGTGGAAGGAGGGGCGGTGTGGTTGACAGTGATCAGACCTCAGGGGAATTCTTTAGTTCTGCCACATTTCACCACTTGACAATTTCCCGACCCTCTGCCAGGGCGCCCTTCTTGGGAGGCATGAGTGTGCACTCCCAAGCACTACATGCCCAGAGTGCGTCCAGGGCAAGGTGGTGCTGTAGCACCAAGATCCACCCTCAAGTTGGATAGAAAGGCCCTACTTGCGACAAAGCTGCTCCCTTCCAGGCAAAAGCGACTATAATGAAACCCAAGCGAAAGCTTTCTCTTAAGAACAGGAACAGGGCAGGCAACAGAACCAGGAAAAAATAAATCTAATGACAAGAATGCTAAGCCCTAACCTCTTTACTGACTTAAAAAAAAGAAAAAAAAAAGAGAAAAAAAGAAAACCCCAAACATGATTCCTCTACTGTAATAACATTTAATCCCCAGAAGCTAATCTAAATGTAACACTCAAAAGAAAACAAAAGTGGCACAAAGGCAAAGAGCCCCAGCCGGGCCTTTGGGGACACAGGCTTTAGTCCCCAGGCGAGTCTGCTAATAGAGCTGGGAATGAAATGCCATTTTTGTCTCTGTCGAGGGGCAGGGATTAACACACTGTCATCTCAAAGTCCAGTTTCCTGAGTCATGGATCTCTGAGCACTAAGAAAGTTCAGGGCAGAGGCCAGCTGCCCCTGGAGGCTGCCGCTGCCCTGGAACCATGGCTACCACTCAGAGCCCACCAAGTGTGGTCGACCAGGGGAATTGGCTCTAGGACCTTCAAAGGCAACAGGACCATCACTGAGCCCACCACACCCATGGTTGTCAGACAGGCTCCCCTGCCCCTCCTTGCTCTGGTGCTGGGGCAGCTGGGGAACCCCCTCACCTGCCTACAGTCCTGGGGATAGTACCCAAACCCTCTAGGTGCTCACGCTTGTGCTCCCATCCAGCCGTGGTCAGGAGCCTCCCTGCCTCTCTGCTCCTCATCCATTCCCACTGGCACAAAGAGTCGCCCAGAAATCAGCCATGCCTACACCTGGTATCTGCACAACCCCGTCTCGTGGCTTGGTGCTGCTCCAGTGTTGGACCGTCCATCCCTGATCCTCCGCCAGAAGCCCTAGTCCCCTCTATCCCATTATCTCCTTTAATCTCCTCACAGACCTTTGTAGAATCATCTTATTCCCCTGCTAACCATTTGTCCATCTCACTGCCCTGACGAGGGAACCCTCTCTGCCGGGCCCACGGCCGTGCCCTGCCTGGGCTATGCCCTGCCTGGGCCCCTAAGCACGTGTCTGCTGAATGGGTGAGTCATCCCAGCTAGTAGTCCTGCGGCAGCTTCTTAAGCAGGCTTCCTGCCTCCCACCTCAACACCATTACCGTTTCATCTCCCAGAAACTGCCAGTTATCTTTCTAAAACACAAATTCGATCATATCAATTCCCTGCTTAAAAGCTTTTTTATGGCTTGCCACTGCCTGTAGGGTGAATTCCAAATTCTTCCATATGCATGAAGCCCCTTTACATCCGGACCAGCCCGTCCTTCAAGCCGTATCTGAGCTTCATCCCTACCCCCTCAGTACTTGCTTTTCCCCCAACAGCAGTGCACTACCTTCTTCTAACAGCCCACAGAGAAAGGACTCACTCCCAGTCTGCCTTTACTGACCCTCGACGGCAGAGCCTGCCTGGACTCAGCATGAACATGACTTCATCTGTGCAGCCCCACTGAGCTTGGGCAGGATTCACTGCTCCATCTCCTTGGCTCCCAGACTGGTTTTCCATGGGCGGCTGGAGCAGGGACATGTTACAGTGGGTTTCCACTCACTAAATATAGAGTGAGGGCATAAGGACTGGACCCACGGGACACAAAGACGAGTAAAACAAGGTTCCTCTCTGCAAGAGGCCTACAATCCAGTAGAATGTGATGCTTGAACACAGAAGGGTCAAACAGTGCTCTAAGCTGCACCTCTGGGAGTGTCCCTAGGTTCTGTGAGGCACCTCAGAGACACAGCTAGCTGACTTGGGCTGGGCAGGGGGACATGTTGGAGACAGGTGCAGAGGGAGTAGATGCTGTCTGGGGAGATGGGCAGGCAGGGTGGCGTCTGTGTTCTCGGCGGAGGCGAAGACCACGTCTATCATGTACACGCTGTGTCCTGTACCAGCCTCAGTGGAGGCTCCAGATCTCCATCACCTAATCCTCTCTTTACAGAGAAGTGATTATCAAAATTTTCCTAACCAGGAAGCGCCAGGCAAAGGCCCTTCCTGACTCCCTTCTGTGGATGGTGGCCCACAGAACCAGAGCAGGGGCTACAGAACGAGTCATGAGAAGTGGAGACAGTATCCCTGCCCTAAGCAGGTGTCAAGCACAAACCACTAGGAAACTCTCCCTGGGAGAAACCCGGTGGCCGGCTGCCTGCCAGCCAGAGGAGGCCGACAGAATGCTGACGCAGAGGAAGTGGCCCTTCTGTTGTTTGTGATCAGATGGGGAAGAGGGCTGGCATATACCACATTCCGGGTATAGAGCAATACTTTCTTTTCCTTAAACATCTCCAGAGGAAGATAAAGGCTGTACAGCTTCCTTCCCTTGGTTATTTTGTTATGATCACTTATTGCAAGTCGGAAAGTCCTTCCCTAGATCTAACTTAAATTTTCAATCCGTAGTTCAAGGCTCTAAGCCTGTACCAGTCAGTCTCCTAAGAGGAATACAGGTACATCCTCTGGCTAGGCTTCTCCCTCCCTGCCTTTCAACTTCTCAGCCCTTTCACCACTGTGGTTCACCATCCCCCACTCCTGCCACCTGGGGCCTCCCCAGCCTCTCTGCGGCAAGCCTGAGCGGCACAGCAGGAAACGCCACTGCCCAGTGCTTGATGGCTTATGTGACATAGCGAATGCACAACAGAAAACCACTGGCTAATTTCTAGGTTTCCTTTGCTCAGTAACATTTCGACTTTGTTCCGGATAGAACCTTTGGCTACACCTGCCAGCAAAAAGCCATGCTGCCTGCCTCGAGGTTCATTTTCTGTCATCTCCCTGCTAATGCGTGAGAGGGCACGACAGCCCAAACCCAGCCAGCAGCTCCTGCAGGATCCCAGGGCAGTAGGCTGGGCCCTCATAAAGGTAGGGATGGGGCGCCCAGAGAGAAGCCCACTCTCCCCTGGACCCCTGGCCTTCCAGGAGCTGGGCTTCTGAGCCCAGAAACTCAATGTCCATTCTGACTTCACCCAGAACGGCAGCTCATGGGCACCTCACATGTTCACATGTCACATAAGATTTCTTCTGAACAGGAGCCACAGCCAAAGGACATTTAAAACCACAGATTAGTCCAACAGTCTCTGTCTTTGATGGAGAAATTCAAAGAAAGGGCATGAGGCGAGTTAGAGGTCAAGCATTGATCAGAAAACAACATACTGACACACATGTGTATGTACTCACACACATGTACAGACGCATTCACACTGATATGCCCTCCCACACAGTCACACATGTACATGTACACACATGTACATGTACACACATACATGTGTGTGCACGTGCACAAATGTGCAACCAAGAACACAGTTCCAGGGTCAGCTCGGGATCTGGTTCCCAACTGTACTGGGAACCTCCCTCTCCCTTGGCCCAAATCATCATCGATTCTTCTCTTGCAATGTCTCTGTATTCTTATTAATTTTTAATTACACAAGCTGCACACAAGTACATCTACTTTTTCACAAAATTAAAAACATAGCAGATAAGTTACAGTCCCCTCTGACTCTTTTTATAATTCTGAATGCCCTTGAACTGCCCAGGGGCAATCACGGTTTTCTGTTTGGAGTGTACCCTTCCAGACTTTCTTCTCTATATCCACACAAACCGCACATACCTACAGAACAGAGAGACTGTATGTGTGTCCAGTACACACACACAGGAGTAAACCACAACCTGCTTTTTCACCCAACAACATCTCATCTCCCAAGCCTCTTCCTGTGCTAGGGTACACGGCTCCAGATCATTTTTTTTTCTTTCTTTTTTTTTTTTTTTTAAAGTAGGAGGCTATGCAGGCAGAGGGAGAGGGAGAAGCAGGCCCCCCACTAAGCAGGGAGCCCAATGCGGGGCCTCTTCCCTGGACCCCAGGATCGCACCGAGCTGAAGACAGACACTCAACCGACTGAGCCACCCAGGCGCCCCTCCAGATGCCTTCCAGGCACCCCATCATTTTTTTTTAAATTTCATTTATTTTATTTGACAGACAGAGAGGGAGAGATCACAAGTAGGCAGAGAGGCAGGCAGAGAGAGAGAAAGGGAAGCAGGCTCCCCTCTGAGCAGAGAGCCTGATGCGGGGCTCGATCCCAGGACCCTGAGATCATGACCTGAGCCGAAGGCAGAAGCCCTAACCCACTGAGCCACCCAGGCGCCCCCGCCCCATCATTTTTAACTGCTGTTTGCTATTCAGAGTCAGGCAGATTACGCTCATCCACTGCCCTATTCACAGGCAGTGAGGCTGCCTCCAAATCGGTCACTCTTGGAAATGGGGATCCACGCCCCCTTGCCTGTGGCGGGTTGTGCACACATGTGAGGGTCTCTGCAGGGCATGTCTCCAAAAGGAGAGCTGAGGCGGAGGGTCCCTGTGTCTCCCCTTCTTTTGTGGCTCCAGATCCAGACAGTTGTTACCTTGTTTTATGTACTGAGGACTGCACCCTCTCAGCTATTGCACTTCAATCTCTCTCTCATTAAAATGTGAGTTTCTGTATAAGTAATACCTACTGTTTACTGAGTGTTAACTATGTGCTCAACACATTGCCTCATGATGCGCTTGGAACAACCTTCGGAAGAAGGGGGCCAGTGTCTCCAAGCAGTTCTGTCATCTGATGCAGCCCACACATCAGGCAGCATGGCTGGGAATGCACTCACTTGTCTGACCTCAAAGTCCTGCCCTAGGCCACCCTACACTTCCCCCATCACCCCACCACTGGACCTGGGACCCTGCTGTGCATGGCAGAAGCCTCTATGGAGAAGATGCTTAGACAGTCAATAATTTGTTTTTAAATCCCACCCCTGGAGTCTACACAGTGGGACTCAGCTCATCCACCCACCCAACACATGTTCGGTGGGTATCTATCACAGCCAAGTCCTGGGCTGGACAGTGTGGATGCAGAGAAAAAGAACATATTGGATTGACCCCTGGGGAAGACAAACAGTAAACAGAAAAGATGCTTAAGTTGGATTTCAAAAAGTGAGCATACTCTGCGAAGAAAAAAGAGGGGGCATTCTAGACAGAAAATAGGATCTACAATGGTAACTCAGTATATTCTGCATTCTGAAATCAGGAACTGAGCAGAATCTCAGACTGGAAAACTTGGTCTTTAGAAGCTGTCTGATCCAGGGTGGCAAACAAGTTTCACCCTGAATGCCAACCTTGATGAGAGGCCATCCAGGTTCAGGGGGCGATTGCTGGGATCCTCTGATGATGTCTGCTGGGGGCACATGATGGGGTGTGGGCAAAAAGCCAACTACTTCCTCTTTCCAGTGAAACCACAGAGGCTCTTCAAAGGTGGCCCACACTCACTTCCAGAACCAGCCCAGGGCTCTGGCCTGAGGGAGCACTACCATCCCAGATCTTTTGTTTGGACTTTCCATTCCCACACACCACATAAACACTCCCTCTATTGATGAATTCTCTCTCCGTGTATCTCTCTGTTGCTATAAGAGAGGCAGAACTCTGCCCGCATTGTGAAGAGCCCTGGGCAGGGGACGCACACACGCACACACACACACGCACACTAAAACTTACAGTACCAGCATGAGGTGGGGGGGATGTCTGAGTCAGCTAGTCAGCAAGCAGCTACTCCCCTTGTCTTGCAGATTCCTGAGAGGATAGTATCTTGGTAGAGTAGAAAAGAGCCAGATTCAAATAGGCCTGGGTTCAAATCTCACTCTGCCACCAGCTGGCTGTGTGTCCCTGAGTACTCTGTGGATTACCACATTTCATTGACACACAGGCATCATCATTTTCCCTGCTTTACAGACTAGTGAGCTGAGCCTGAGAGGTAAGGGGACTTAGTTTCCAGACCTGCAAGGCATCTGCCACCAGAGCTCCCTGCGAACAGGAGACCCTGGAAGCCACGTAAGTGCCTAGCAAAATAGCTGTATGTGGGTTTTTAAAAAAATGTATTAACTGCATTTTGATCTGTTAAATAGATTATTAAATGCGTTTTGATTTATAACCTCTCAAAGAGCCATGGACACCCGTTTAAGCCACATATTTTGGTAAATTTCCTGCTCCTTTTACAAAGTTATATAAGATAAGGAAGTGAGAATGAGAAACAGCTTTTGAAGTCAGACTAATTTGAACATTATTTGGATCAATTAAGACAATACTATTTTATTTGGGGTTCAAATAAATGACCATTGTCTTAATAGGTAATCAATCTGTCTGTAGCTCAATTAATAGAGCACCTGAGAATATACTCTCAGGTGAGCCCATCCCCTCCCCCACAGGTTATTCAATAAATCCTGGCTTCCAGGTGAGGGCAGGAGCTACCATGGAAGCTCAGCCCCAGCAAGTTCCAAGTCACTGTGTCCACGTTAATCAGACCTCTCTGGATCAAAGTCCTTGCAGCACAATGACTCGGTTTCAGGAAACAGTTAATAATCTTCTTCCTTCAACTCAATTGTTCTAATCTCTTTGAGGGGCGGCTCTCTGTGGGGCCAGGGAAGACTGTACAAGTTTCCTGACAGGGAGAAGTCGAGACAGGCTCTGAATGAATCCCACGGGAAGAGGACTGAAGGTTGTCATAAAAAATAGATGTGACACAATAAATGCAGGATGTTCCCTGGGGTCTTAATCTCTTCCTTCAGAAAACCTGAACAATCCTGCCTGCTGTGCTGTTGTGAGGTAGAGGGGCGAGCGCGCGTGCGTGTGTGTCTGTGCATGCATACATACTGTGGAGACCCACTTCTACCCCAATGACGGAATTCTTCCAAAACAAGAGTCTCCACACTGTGAATACTGGCCTCACCAACAACATTTCCCTTTAGTTTTGAGTTCTCCATTGACCCTCTGATGGGTATCTTCGGAGGCCCTGCATATATGGCGGGCTTAGCAGGCCTCAGGGAAGCTCAGCAAGCCCTGGAAAAGTTGGAGGGCCATCCATGCCATCAGTGTCTGATGTTGCTAACCAGTGTTTGATGGGCTTTGCTTTAGTTCTTACTCTCTTTCCTTTACCTGGCATGGCCATTTTCTGCTTGGCAAACTAATCATACCTCAAAAGCTAAGTTGAGACTTCTGCTCCCAGTTATAGTAGAGTAGCTTGGGGAAAATCTACACTCACCACTGAGAAAGAAATTTTAAAAGTTGACATTTAAGAAGTCTGTTTTAGGGATCTGAGGACCAAGACAAAATAGGTCTTGAGGGCCAAGATTATGAAGGGAAGGGACCTGTACAGAGGTTAGGTATTCACTCCTGGAGCCACTTGTCCCCACTGAGTTCTTGGGCAATTCTCAATGCAGGAAGGGAGGCTGAGAGTTGGGAAAACAGCTTAAGCTAAAGGGTGGAGAAGCTCAGAGCTTCTGGAAATCTCACAGGAGTATGGAGAGACACTAGTCCTTTGGAGCTCAAGGCTGCCACAGCAGCTAGGCCTTGAGGGACCAGGATTTTGGAGAAAGGAGCTAAAATACAGTGAGCCAACACTCAGTGGTCTTCCTCTTTTAAGGCATTTGTCCCATTCTTGAGCTATTTAAGACAAGAGGCTAAGGAGCCAAGTAAAAGCCACGGAAAGGCAAAGTGGAATTTTCAGAAGTCTCATGGAATTGAGGAAGCAAACACAGGGGTTCAGAGCTCACCAAGAAAGGAGGTGTCCTGGAGCCCTGGAAAGCCATGCCCTAGAAAGAAGGGTAAATCAGAAGTAGCCTGAGCTTTACCACACCTGCAGCAAGTGTTCAGTCAGCTCAGTTCCTCAGGTGGCCACCAGAGAACAGGGTGGAGCACTCTGGGGGAGAAGATACATTCCAGAGCCTCTGTATAGTCTCTACACAATGCTTGGCATTCAGTCAAGAATTACCAGGCACAACATTGAGATACCACCTTACACCAGTTAGAATGGCAAAAATTAGAAAGACAGGAAACAATGTGTGTTGGAGAGGATGTGGAGAAAGGGGAACCCTCTTACACTGTTGGTGGGAATGCAAGTTGGTGCAGCCACTTTGGAGAACAGTGTGGAGATTCCTTAAGAAATTAAAAATAGAGCTTCCCTATGACCCTGCAATTGCACTACTGGGTATTTACCCCAAAGATACAGATGGAGTGAAAAGAAGGGCCATCTGTACCCCAATGTTTATAGCAGCAATGGCCACGGTCGCCAAACTGTGGAAAGAACCGAGATGCCCTTCAACGGACGAATGGATAAGGAAGATGTGGTCCATATACACAATGGAGTATTATGCCTCCATCAGAAAGGATGAATACCCAACTTTTGTATCAACATGGACAGGACTGGAAGAGATTATGCTGAGAGAAATAAGTCAATTATAAGTCAGTAAGTCAAGAGAGTCAATTATCATATGGTTTCACTTATTTGTGGAGCATAACAAATAACATGGAGGACATAGGGAGATAGAGAGGAGAAGGGAGTTGAGGGAACTTGGAAGGGGAGATGAACCATGAGAGACTATGGACTCTGAAAAACAATCTGAGGGTTTTGAAGGGGTCGGGGGTGGGAGGTTTGGGGACCCAGGTGGTGGGTATTATGGAGGGCACATATGGCATGGAGCACTGGGTGTGGTGCATAAACAATGAATTCTGTTACACTGAAAAGAAAAAAAAAAAAAGAAAAAAAAAAAAGAAAAGAAAAAAAAAAAAAAAAAAAAAGAATTACCAGGCACACAGAGATAGGACCAAAAGCAAAAATAAAAGAGGGGAAAAAAAAAAGGCAACAGAAATAGACCCTCAGATGACCTCAAAATAACTAATAGGTTCCAGAAAACAGATGGCAAAACCAGGATTTCAGCAGAGACTGGGAATCAAACAAACTACTGGAACTTCCAGAATTGACAAAAATGCAGTAATTGAAATTTAGAATTCAATAAATAGGTTTAAGAGAGACTTGAAACATTAAAAGGATTAGTGAAGTGAAAGGTCAATAGAGAAATTGCAGGACAGGATGAAGATTTTTTAAAAAGTGACGAAAAACAGAAAATGAGGCACAGAGACAAATGAGACACAGTAATACATGTAACTGAAATGCCAGAAAGGAGGAAAGACAAAATAGGGCAGAATTTTATTTGAAGAGATAATGGCTGAGAAATTTCTAAAACAAGAGGACATCAAACCCCAACACATGTGCCCCAAACAGGAAAAAAGAAAGAAAATGGACTCCTAGCCACATGATGGTCATATTGTTAGGAAAACCAAAGACAAAGAAAAGCTAAACATCAGACAGAGGGGAAAAAAAGGTAATTACCAAAAAGGAGTAATAATAATATCAAGAGCTGACTTCTCCAGGGAAAAACAGATATCAAATCAGAATGTAAAGATACCTTCAAGGAGCTCAAAGAGAGGATTGCTACATTCTTCAAAACTGAAGATGAACTAGATTTCCAGACAATTAAAATAGAGAATTTATAATCAGCAAAGCCACACTAAAAGAAATACTATGGAAGTTCTTCAGTTAGAAGGAAAATGATCTCAGAAAGAAACCGTAAATCTGTATATCAGTAATGATACAGAAAATCTGAACCTGACTGACCAACTGAACCTAACTGACAAACACGGAATACTACACACACTGGCAGAACACACATTCTTTTCAAGTATACAGAAGGCTTAGCAAAACAGATCACATACAGGCTATAAAGCAAGGTCTCAAAATTTAGAGGATTTAGAGTATATCCTTCAACCACAGAATTAAACTGAAAATCAATTATTCAAAAAGTAACTAGAGGGGTGGGCTTGCTCAGTCAGTAGAGTGCGTGACTCTTGATCTTATATAATTATATAAATAACCCATGAAAAAAATCAGAATAAAAATTAGAAAAATTTTGAACTCAATTAATAATGAAAACACAATACATCGAAATGTTAAGGTGTAGCTAAGGCTGCGTTTATAGATAATTCAATACCTTAAGTGCATACATTAGGAAAGAAAGAAAGTTGAAATGGTATTTTACTAATTTTAGGATAGGAGTGAAATCTCTAACACAGGTTACAAAGTTCTGTGTGGTCTGGCTTCTGCTCACTTCTTAGTCCTGATCTCTCATCCTTCATCCTTGTCTCTCTTCTCACTCATTCCTCTCCAGTCACACAGGCCTTTCAATTCCCTGAATATGTTAAATCACTTCCTGCCCCCAGGCCTTTGCACACGTGGAAACTTCTGTTTGAAGTGCTCTTTCCCCTTTCTTCCTCTGACCAAAGGCTCCTCATCCTGCAGGAATCTGTTTAAATGTCACTTCCTTGGAAAAGCCTTCTCAACCATCTAAGTCTGCATTAGGGTCCTCAGACATGTGCCTTTTAATTCAGACACTTTTTTTCACGGCTCATTACTGTAATCAATCATTGTTTGGGCAATTGCTTCTGATGCAATTAATTTAAAAATATTGTTTGTCATTCTCCAAATGACAAGCTCCTTGCTGACAGGAACCAGAGCTGTCTTGTTTATCATTCTATCACCAGCACCTAGCATGGCGCCTGGCAAACAGTAGGTACTTTATACATGTATGTTAAATGAACAAATGAATACATGGACATCTAGTTAGCCACCTAAGTAAACATCCAGTTTACTCAAAGTTGTTAAAAGATGTTCACTGTCTTGGAAGAGAACTATTATTGCTGTCAACAGTTAGCATTTATGATACAAATTACAATCATTTGTTAATCCAAGAAATCTCCCAATCAAGGATTCCGCTTTCCATCCCCAGTGTTTAAGTAAAATAATTTCTAACTCTGCACTGCTTCCTGTTTACTCTGTTTGGGGAAAGGCAATTTTTGTTGTTCTTGGTAAACTCCATTTATTTATTAAATCTGTGCCACACTATGCCAAGCTGGGTGTTACAAGAGTGATTCAAATGATTGCTATTATTAATAATAATCACAACACTACCACCAACTGTTGACATGTGAGGTCTACTTTCCGTGTGTTATCTCACTCAAAGCATTTAGAGGGGTATCAGCTCTGTTTTGTGTGTGAGGAAATCAGAGAGGTGAAACGACCTGCTCAAGGTCGCAGGACTGGCCAGTGAGAGGCAGGGCCAGGCTGGATTCCAGGTCTACCTAACTCTAGAGCCTAGGCAGGCTCAGCGCCATCCCGACGCCCATCTCACACTCAGAGGGGCCCTCGAGGGACAGCGACGATGCAGAGACACGTGGAGAAGAGCCGTGGCTCTGAAGCATTTAAGTGAAGCTTGACCCCAGCCTGGAGCGTAATCGGGCCAGGTGAGGGGCATCCCCACCACTCCAGCCTCAGTTCTTCATCTGTGAAATGCCCGTGGTAGGAAAGGAGAGGGTACAGTCTAAGTGCCTTGCAGAGCACCTCTGTTTAGTCATATGCTTAGCATATAGTAGTAATTATCAAGGGATGTTATAAACCTTTGAAAAAACCTTTCGCTTCACTCAGATGAAGAAGACACTCATATGCCATCTCCTTTGCCTTCAGAAGACATGAGGATGAGAAAGGATGTGACCCCAAAGTCAAATGCACTAATCCAGGGGACCAGGAGGCCAGCAGTCTCCACCCTCAGGATGGTGGGCCACATGGCAGGTAACAAAATGGCAGGGATCACTGACAGTAAAGCTGCCTGCCTTTCCCGAGTCTCTTCTTGGGGGGTGGGCTATTCCACGATCCAGGTAAAGAGAGAGAGGGACTATGGACCTGACATCACTGCCCATTGGCAGCTCCAGCGGAAGGGCCTGCACGAGGGGCTGCACTGTGGTTTTTTTCCATTTCCAGGGATCACATTATTGGGCTGGCTATCATCCCACAGCATCTGGGGTGTGACTGCTTCTCAACCTCTTCCTTTCACTGAGTATGATTCTGAGTGTTTCTCAGCTCTGGACGAACCAGCTGGGCCCTTGCCTGCGAGAGAAGCTGGAACATTCTATTCCTTGAGGTCTATGCAGCTCAGTGCATTTGATCACACCCAGAACCCTTGTGGGATCCCAACGGGCAGATGCAAGACCTTTCCATCTCCACCTGCTTACTGGGAAGTTCTTTCTCTGAGTCTCCTGTTACTGCACTAGGACTTGAAATCACACGATAAATGCTTTTCCCCAAAGCTGCTCTGTAGTCCATTCCAGCAGTACGGACCCCTAGCTTCAGCTGCCCCATGCTGCACCCCAGATTTGTACTGAGTCCATCTGTTCCCACTGCCCTTCCTGGCTCCTTGCATGGTCTGCATCAGCAGCTGTATTTATAAGCACTTTGTCACCTCCTTGTCACCCAAACCTCCCTCTGATGATTCCTTCTTGTCGTGCCACATCTAAGCCCTCACCATTCTGCACTGTGACTGGTTTGCCTGGGGAGACACCCTGATTTACGCCCAGGAGGGAAGGGAAGACCCTTGGGGGATGAACAGGGCATTGGCCCAGTCCACAGGGACCACCTTCACACAAAGGACCCAGAGCACAAGGCCCAGCTCTCCCTTCCACGGCACCCTCTGCAGACCGACCTGTGACATCCCCCTGAAGTGCACGCATAATGTGCACATGTGCACGCATAATGAACACACTGCAAGCACCTGCCACTCCTTAATGTTCTGGCTCTGAGGCCTCCCTCATAGTGCAGGAGCAGGACAGGCAGGGGACTGGATGCTGGCACTCAGCGCTATGTGACCTTAGCCAGCCATCAGTGTCCCTGAGCCCCAGTCCTGCTGGGAGTAAAATGGGGGCTGCCCTGGGCATGTCAACATGTGAGAGGTACATGGCTCAGGGCCTGGCACACAGAGCTGCCCTCAGGAATAGGCTGCTCTGAAAACCACCTCCACAAATTGAGGTGGGGGGCAGCGGGGCAGCAGCTCCCCTTTCTTGACTCCCCGGGGAGCCTGACGGCCAGTCTGTGGCCCAGCCTGCAGAACATCAGGCCTGAAACAAGTCTACCAGTCTACCACAGCACCCTTCCCACCACCAGGAAGCCAGGGAAGAGCTGAGTACTTATTTGGCCAATTACAGATGACCAATGGCTGCCTCATATCCAGGTGAGAGACCGAGGAACAGATGGTTGTCTGTGTTATTAGAGAAATTAGAAATTAGGCAGGTGGTGGCAGGTTTCAAACCATGTGTGGTGATTCTTACAAATACAGGCTAAGTTTACAAAAAATAATAAGCAAATTCTTACTTTATCGTGCCCTCCATTTTCGAAGCTGCCTCATGGAATTGCTGTGAAGACAGTTTATACATCTCGACATTCTACAAAGAGAAAAACAGAAGTGGTTACCAAAGATTGAAATTTCCCTCTGGCTCCCTCAGGGGAGCAACCACGCTAAAAATCGACAGATACTAATTTCTTGACCAGCATCAAAGCAGATCAGTGATTGCGGCATAGCTCGGGTCTAGCTCCCACCCACCGTGGGCCAACCCTAGCTGCAGAATCTCAGGGTAGCAATGGCTGGACCGACACGTGGATCCTCTGGTTCGGGGGCCGGGAATACATCACCCTGAACAAGACCTGGCCTGTCACCTGATTTTGTAAATAAAGTTTCAGTGCAACACAGCCACACTCATGATTTGTTTAATCATTGTCAGTGGCTGCTTTTGTGCTACAATAGCAGAGGTGAATAGCTTAAACAGAGACTAAAATACTTACCATGTTTAAAGAAAAAAACATACTGAGACTTGATCTGGTCCAACCCCTGTTTTGTAGGTAGGTGAACTCTGCTGCCAGAGGTGAAGCAACTTGCCCAAAGCCACACAGCAGGCAGCTGTGCCAAGACCACAGCCCAGGTGTCTGATTCCCAGCTGGGTGCGTGCTTTGCTGCCTGCCAGGACCACCTTGTTCCCTGGCAAGATGGCTCCCTGTCCAGAGCTACAGGGCAGGACCAAAGGCTGGTACCTATCTCCCTTCTGAGGTTACCTAGTAAGTGTACACATCCAGACCAGGCCTGTGTAGAGGACAGCCTGGCCTTACAGTAAGACAAAGCTGGGCTGAAGCCCTGGGGCCACCACAGTGTGACTCTCGGTAAGTTACTCCCCTAGTTTATGCCTCAGTGGCCCAGAACCTAGCACTTTCCACTTGTTTCCAGAAGAGATCAATAAAAATGCACCGGCTCACCCGACCTGCCACCACACTCCTGGTGGGGCCCCTTGTGGCTCCCAGTGGATAGACTGATTTTTTTGCAGGAAGCAGTCTTCAGAATGAAACCCCAGAGGACAGCCCAAGATGGGCCAACAGTCAGACTTCCCTGATGAGGGTGACAAGATAGCACAGGTGTCATGGGAAGCCTGCCTAGCCATGCAGACCTGGGCCAGACCGTTCTCAGAACCTATGTGTGTGTGGGAGGGTTGGTTGCCCCTCTTTTACAGATGAGTAAATGGAACCTTCCAGCTTCAGGGGCCTCCCACCAGCATGGGTCAGTCCCTGCAAGAAGTTTGAGAGGCAGTTAAAGGGACCCTGAAGTCACAGAGCCGTGCCCCTATGCTTGCCTTTCGGACTCTAAGCCTGGATCTCCCCACTCTACCATTCACAGAGACAGCCTGGCCCAGAAGGAACAATTTACTCCTTAGACAAAATGTTAAAGGTGACAGATAACCAGACCCGAGCCATGCAGGGGAAGCACCTTACCCCCAGGGCACCCCACCATCCATCTATATTCTCTGTAACCTTCTCGGTTACCAAGACGGGGGCAGGAAGCACCTCCCCTAGAGACCTGCAGGGTATCAAAGGCAGAGTCTGGGTATGAACCTGGCCCTCATTCCCATCCTGGTATGTGCCTCAGGGAAGAGTCAAATGGGAGGGCCCACCAAAGGGGGTGTGCCTGAGGGAACATCTGGGGCCCAGACCAGCAGGAGCCTGGGTGCCAGAATACTGCACTGGGCTATGCTGGGGTGAGTCCCGTGTTAGGTCTTCCACCCCCCAAATGCTGAGGGAGCCTGGCAGGTCCTCACCTCTGAGCCCGGGAGATAGGCCCTGCCTCTCTACACCAGCCATCAGGCACAGCAGATGGGAAATGCGAACACTCCCAGCACACATCGGGCGTGAAATACACAGGGGTTCTCTTCCCCCCGCTCCTCAGCCACGATCGCTCTGGCTCCTACAGGTCTGTGTTGACTCCAAGCTGCCCCATGTTTCCTCTCTAGAGTCCTGATGTTCCAGCAAAGAGATTATGATTTTGCCTCAACCAGTCTGACATTCGACCAACGTGGAATGTCCTAGGCATGGGCATAAGGACACAGACATGAATTGGTTGGCTTCTCCTCCCACTCCACGCAGATGCTCTTCTGTGATATCCTTGATTGGGATCATTTGCAGTCAGTCTGACCTTTCCATCCATGGGCCCTCCCAGGGATGGCGTGTCCCGCAGGCCCACCTTTCCATTTTTCTTGGGCATATGCGTTCTGTGTTCTTTAGTGAGTCACTTACTTCTAGCAGCTTATTTCCTCATGGTAAGACAGGGCTCCCACTCCCTTGCAGGATGGCTGAGAGACGGAGTTGAGTGGTGGCAGGCTCATGGTGCCCACCCTGCCCACTGCAGCCACAGGTCATGGCACCACTGGACTTTCTGAGGGGGGCTCAGGCCTTACTAAGCTCCTCCATCCGCCCCCGCGCGGTTCTCTTTGCCACAAAAGACAGTCTCTCAGCTCAGTCTCTCTTTGGAGACGTGTCAGGTCACTGTCTTCTAGGCCTGTGGCCTGTGGTCTGTCAACGTCCCTTCCCAAGGTGGGCTGCTGGGACCCCTAGCACCTCTGTGCTGTCTCTGCATCTCCATGTGAATGCGGCTCGGCCAGGACAAGCTCAGCAAGCAGCTGAGTTGCCTCCGAGCTCAGACTGAACATGTGGTCAGCGAGATTTGTCACAGGAAGTGCCCACAGGCCAAGAAGTGGTTGTGATTATCCTGCTGCAGCTTCCTCTATTGTCTCTCAGAATGACTCAGAGGAATTCCCCTTCCTGTTGTGCCCGCCCTCCCTGCTGAGTCTGCCATGTCATCTGCCTGAGCAGACCCTGGGACCATGCCCCACAGAGAGTTCCCTGCGGCTCCCCTGGTCCATGGAGGTCCTGGTCTGTGCCTTGGGGATGCCGAGCCCACTGCTTGTGTCCACCAGGCCTTCCTGAGGGTGCTAGAGTCCACTCAGACCCTCTGCCTGGAGGAGTAGGACATTCTGCAGACCCTTGGGCCGGACCATCACTGTGGGCTTCTCTAAGGATGGGGGCCACCCATGCTCATACGGAGAACCTGCTGGGTGCCGGGGATTCTAAGATGAGCATGCCTGCCCCCGCCCCCAGCCTCACAGGGCTCCCAGCCAACACAATGTCACAATTACAGTGGGATGCTCAGCCAACTGTCCCACTGAATAGTATTTCACGTTAGGTTCCGTGATGACAAACAATGCTGAAAGGCACATCATGGCATCTTTACCTTTGTGCACGAGTGGGCATAGCCAAAAGGTACATTCTAGAAGTCAAACTCTTGGGTCAAAGAGTACTTGTACTTTTAAAAAATGGAGTCTTACATGATGAGCATAAATGAGCCAATAATTAGAGGAAGAGGGAGGGACAGCACACGTTAGATGTTGGAGTCTTACCAGAAGTAAGGGAAGGGGCCACAGACAAAGATAGCTTGGAACCTGGGGTTCCCAACTGTAGGCCAGAAGGCGGGTTTTACTTTTTATGAGGGGGTGGCAGGGGAGATGTGTGTTTCAGAGAACATTCTGGCAGCTGTGTGGACCATGGAGTGTGGTGCCAGCAGAGTGCCTGGAATCGCCTGCAGCATTGTCCCACAGGGCCTGGGGAGGCCTGGGCGCTGTGCCTGCCTGGAGCCCCATCACCCATTTAAAGGTCGCAGGGAAATGGCTCCAAATGCACTGTACTGAATGCCCACACGTCAACCAGCACCCAGTGATCGTCAACTATTATCCTCCCCATTACACTCTTCAGATTCCCGATCTTAGAGTCTTGTCCTCCCTCCACCCTATAAACAGCCGCCCCTCCTCCTCCTCCAGCTGCTCCGTATACACATCTGAAACCAGAAGACCTGATCTCCATTAATTAAATCTGCCATTAAAAATTAAATAACGTGAGTAAGAAGGTGTGAGTGTTATCTCTATGGGTTTCAAAAGTCACAGTGTTTCTTCAATTACTTCCCAGGCAGTTTTCATATTTCATACTGTCTGATTTCTCCAAGGGCCTGGATTTGCGAGATCAAAAGAGAGTGTGATGGTGAGGGGGAGGCACAGGGAGAAGGCTCAGAAGGGGACGACAAGGAAACATGTCACAGGCCATAGAAGTGGTCCGGCTACCACCACTGTGGAGCCATGAGGGACCAGAGCAGGGCAGGGTGTGTGTTGGGGGGGAGCCTGCGCTAACCTGCTAGCTGGGCAGCGGAGTGAGCTGTTGCTGTCCTAGAAGAGAAGACAACAGAGGTCAGTGTGAGGGCCTGCAGAGAGTGGCTCTTGGGCCTGAAAGCCCTTCCAGGGGTCATGCAGACCCGCACCTGAGCAACAAGGATTCATAAGTTGCCTACTGTGTCTCTGGGCCTCTGCTGGGTGTCCTGGGAGACAGTCTACGTGGTATTTCTGCTGGGGAGGGAAGCCTGAACCAAGGTCTAAGGACCATCCTGGGAACAAGTGAGGCAGCTGGAGGGGCAAGGATGGGTATGGGCCCTGGAGTCAGAATGCAGCCCCTACGGTGTGTGTACACTGTGGGCCAGTGTCCAGACCTCTGTCTCTGCCTCTTTAGCCTCTCGTCTGTAAAATGAGAACAATAATGGAGCCCCCTTCATACGGTTGTGTGGGAACAGGTATAGATGCCAATGAGATAATGCATATAAAATGCTTAGAACCGTGCCTGGCACAGAGTAAATGCTCAATAAATGTTTTGAGAACTTAAGGGGCAAATGCATATTAACCAACAAATATATTTGGAAGAGATCTGAGAATAGTAAAAGTAAGAGAGGTTTGCTTGAGGATGTAAATTCCACAAAGGGAGGGGTTTTCCCCTGTACTGCTCGCTGATCTGTGCCCAGAGCCTCCAACCATGTCTGGTGCATAGTAGGCCCTCAATCAGAAGTAGAGTGAACAGAAGTAGAGATAAGTACCATTAGAAAAGATTCAAAAACACAAGTGGGGTGTGGTCGTTTGTGTCGTCCATCAAGAAAGTTGCCCTCTTCCCCTGTGGGGACCGAGGAGGGCGCCACACAATCGAATGGGGACATGTCGCTCAGAAGGCTGGACAGGATCACTGAGGCCAGGCACCAGAGCAGGGACTTCCAAACAGCCTGGTCCCTCTGCGCCCAGAGCAGGGCTTCAAGGGGGGAACGCCCACCCCTCTGCCACATGAAGACACGATGCTCAGAGAGGCAGTGGATCTGACCCTCGGGGCCAGAGCCTCAAGGGAAAGAAGCAGGACTTGAACCCAGGCCCATCAGCCTCCCACTCAGTGCCATGGCCTTCCCTTTGTGCCCAACTGGCCCCCAGGGAGAAACTTAACAAGGCAAAGGCCATGCAGACAGCACTCCAAGCTAATGTAGAAAAATGCGAAGTATGGGATCCCAGCTGTCCAGTGCAGGGGGAGATTGCCAGCAAAATCAAAATCAGTGCAGGCTGTGGAAGGGCCCAGAGGTGAGGGCTCAAAAAATCCCAGAATCCCAGAGTGAGGACAGGAGAGCCCCAAGCCAAGTGCTGGGGACGTGGCTGAGGGCCGGTCATCCCGGGAGCTGTGGAACTCACCGGCCTAATTACCAAAAGCTTCTCAAAGCTCACAGGAACGTTAAATTTTAAGGGGAGTGAAAAAAAATTAACGTATTTGGGATTTAAAGAATCTCTGACTTGAAAATAGTAAAAAGCACAAAGAAGAAATGCACGTAAGCCTTTTGTAGTGTCAAATAATCAACATAAAAATTTCTAAATCTCAGGACATGTGATCAGAAACACAGTTGGCAAAGAATGGAAATTCAGTTTTGTGAAATGGCTTAACAGCTGGTTCCTGGTTATTTAGGAAGTCACACAACTATACCTTTGTCTCTTTCCCTCCTCCTGGGTACCTACCAGCT
Source organism: Enhydra lutris kenyoni (assembly GCF_002288905.1). Classification (NCBI taxonomy): domain Eukaryota; kingdom Metazoa; phylum Chordata; class Mammalia; order Carnivora; family Mustelidae; genus Enhydra; species Enhydra lutris. Next base: position 3,058,549 of record NW_019154150.1, read on the forward strand.
CCTACTCTGCTGTCATGTGGAGAAATGACCTCTCTTTCCAGACTTGCTCTGGCACTTACTGTAGATGGGGGTTCACAGACAATAATCTTTCCCTCCATTGCTTGAACTCAGCAATGTCCACCTGGGGTCTTTCAGAGCTAGCGCTCCTTCCTTCCATGGTCTCCTCACCCCCACGCCCACCACCTGAACTGTCACAGCCATCTATGGTCAGGCCACACCCAAAACCTCCCCCACCTCCACCCAGGACAGCACTCTCTAGGATCTTCCCTGTACCCCCACAATGGCCCTACCTGGGATTCCCCATATTCCTCCTTGTACCCTGCAAGATAGCCCTACCTAGTACCTTCTATTCCCCAGAAGGGCCACAAACCTAGGGCTCCAACTTCATCTGAACCTTCCACACAATTTGTAATTCTCCACAACAGCTTTCCTGACCTTAACTTGGTACCCACCCCGAACTCCTATTGTGGGTATCTGACTGTGTTTCAACTTCAGAGACGAGTGAGGCTGCCACTGGGCACCAACAGGCACATCTCCCCCAGGACCAGACACGCCTCTGTCTCTGCGCATGACCCTTTGCTCCCAGAGGCGAGCCTACCATCCCTTCAGGCTGCTGGGTTCCAGGGTCCGCAGGGGCATGTGAAGATGACTCCTTCTCCCTGAGCCTGTCACCTCCTGGTCCCGTGGGGTGCTCTGAGGGTACAGTGAACAATGGGTACAAACTTGCCCAGCGTGTCAGTGTTCACTTGTTTCTTCCATACATTCAACCAGTATTTACTGAGTGCCTACTGTTCGCCAAGCCTTGCTGTACAATCAGAGGGCACAGCAGTGAACGTGAAAAATGAAGTCCTTGCCTTCACAGAGCTAACAGTCTGGATATGGAAAGACAAGAAAACAATTCTACTCAGAAGTGTCATAAAGGGACGTAGCAGGTGAAGGGAATGAAGAGTGACAAGATGGGGTGGGGGCTATTTTAAAGTTGAGCCAGGCCTCTCTGCCAGGGTGCCTTGGGCTAGATGTGAAGAGGGAAATAAGATTCAGGGAAGGTCCTAAGATGGGACTACAGATGCACTTGGCATGTTCTTGGGAAAGCAAGGGAAGTGTGGTTGGAAAATGTTCAAGAGAAGAACAGATGTAGGGAAAGGACAGGTTGGCAGGGAGCCACCGGGAGGGTTGATCGGGGGATAATATGATCTGATTTCCACTCTGGAAGGATCAGCGGCTGTCATGTTACAAAGAGAGAGTGGAAGGACTGCCCCAAGGGAGCCGGTGGGTCCTTTCCTGAGGGTGGGACAAACACAACCCCACACCAGTGGTAGAGACTCAGCCCTGTGGAGTCCAGGAGACAACATGTGGGGCATCGGGTAGGCTGCTGGGGTGTGAGGGAGGGGCGCAGGGCAGTGGCTGGAGCCTAAACAAGGACTCCCGTAGCTTTGCTACAGAGCCTGCACAGTAAGTCTTAGCTGAGCACTGAGATCCCTCTTGTCCCTCAGCAGAACGGGGTCCGTCGGTCATAGGATCCCACTCTCAGTTCCTCTTTCCTTCTGTCAGGCACTGTGCTCCTCCTCTTGTGCTTTCTCATTAAGTCCACCCCCTACATTTGCTGCAATGACCACCATCACCTTAACTGCACCTCTCAGCTTAAAACTTTCCATGCCCCTCCCCGTCTGCAGATTGGCCTCTGACTCTCCCTTTGAGATGGCCCTCTGTAATGAACAACCTTTGCACTGGCCCTGGTAGGCTCTGCCCTTCACCTGAAACAACTCGCTATCTTCCAAGCCTCCATCATGCTCTCTGTATTGTTTCTTCTCCCAACTCTTCCCTGGCCTCCTGAGAAACTCTGATTTGTGCTTTGAGACACAACAACATCCCCTCTGCTGGGGAGTGTCATTCCTCTCCCACTTCCCAAGCAAAACTGATGTTTCCCTTCTCGGTGCTCTGTACCATGCTTTTCAGCAGCATTTCCCATAGCGTGTGGCAATCCTCTGCTAATACGCCTGTTTCCCCAGTTCGGACTGGGAACCGCATGAGCCTAGGGTCAGCTTTTTTACTTTATTGATCCATACTTGAAGAATGAACAAAGGTCTTGTTATTCAGCTCACTCTGGACCTTGCAGGTCTCTGGACTCTGCCTGCCGCCTCAGCTCTGCCCTCATCACCTCTGGCCTAAAGTAGCCAATGACTTTCTACTGGCTGGGCCTCCAATCCTGGTGATCTGCCCTCCTCGCGGCTACAGGAACAGTCCTGAAGCAACACCCCGTCATGTCGTGCCCTACTGTGTCCTTCCCCTCTCCCACCAGGGCACCCCCATCCTGCCCTTCCAGGTACCCCTCATTCCCTGGACATCTCCACATCCCCTTTCCTAACACACATGGCTGGCTGCTGTCTGAACCTTGCAAAGATGTGAACTGCTAATTAGTGTTGTGACAGTGGCTTTAGGTGAGACCTTCCGAGAAATATTTGCATTTGTGAAAAGTCAGAGAAAAATGATCCCTCTCTGTCACTTTCTGCTGTGCTAGAATGAAGAGTCTAAGGTCAGAGCTGGGTTTCCTGGACCACGCCCCTTCTCTTCTGTGTGTTTAAGACTTCCAGCATTTCAATTGCCTCTGGGATGTGTATGTGTGTTGCGTGCGTGTGCACTGTTGTGTATGTGACTGGGGGTGGGATTTACCACTCTCCTTACAAGAGGGTGAAGAAACAGAGCTCTAGGCATCTACATACACACAACACACATATACACTCACACACATACTGTAAAGCACTAGATAAATGTAGAGCTGTGTTAATCAGCAATAACTGTACATGTTTTTTAGAATTTTGATTTACACTGAACACTAAACTTTAGCCACCAGACCTCTAGATGAGTGCTGAACTTCATCTAAGAACTCTTCTTTAAAATTTTTCTTTTCAAAGTAGAGTTGAGCTGCAATAGTATATTCATTTCAGGTGTACAACACAGTGACTCGACATTTATGTACGTTACAAGATGCTCACCATAATTCTAGTCACCATCTGTCACCATCTAAAGTTGTTGCAATACTATTGACTATATTCTCTATGCTGTCCTTTCCACCCTGACCACTCACTTACTTTGCAACTAACTGGAAGCCTGTGCTTCTTACTGGCCCTCCCTTATTTTGCACCCTCAGTCCCCCTCTCCTCTGGCAGCAAGGGGTTCTCTCTCTGAGTCCTTTTCTCCAAGAGCTATTCTTCATTGTGTGGAGTTGAGGTGTGTCTAGGTGAAAAGACCCACACCTTTGGAGTCCCTGGCGATTTACTGGGTGACCCAGGCTGCAAAGGAGCAGCATGCCCTACAGGACACACATACAAGGTGCCCTGTGGTTCTGTGGCAGGGCCACAGTCCCCCAGGAATCTGTCAGGACCGCACAGGGCTGACTCAGCTCTAGCTGGGGGAGCGTCAGAAGGAGCCAGTCAGAGCAGCAGGGTCAGCTCCTCTTAGAGAGTCTGAAGGGAAGACTCCACGTTACAGTATACAGAAGAAAAAATGAATTCAGAGGAGTGGGATTGTTCGAGAAAAACTGCACGGCAGAAGTCTGACAAATAGTTAAAGGCAAAAAGATTAAAGCCCCATTTAAAGTGGTATGTGAAAAAGATGTTTTAAAAAATGTCGACGGTATGTGGAAGGTTGAGCGTCTGCCTGGACCCAGGGCCGGGCCGGGAAGCGCGGAGCCAGACTGAGGCCAGGCAGTGGATATTGAAGAAGAAAGGGAAGCAGAGAGCTTTAAATGGCTGCTAAATACAGAATGGCATTTAACCTACATGGACAGAAGCCACGTGAGGGTAGACAAGGAGGGAATTCAGCGGTGTGCTTGCGGTAAACAGGACTGACAAGGTAGTCTGCCGCCTTAAACACTGCACTGGCAGGATGTGGAAGGAGGCAGGGCTGTCCAGCCGGGTCGTGCTGCTGCTTCAACACAAAAGCTGGGCATGCCTCCGTGCTGCTGCTTAGTTGGTTTTTACATTGGCGAAAACCTACTTGGCTAAGTGAATATCGAAGGAGTTCGAAAACAAAATGCAGAGCACAACAGAAAGTAAAAGAAAAAAAAATGAAGAGGCATGAATTTTAATTCCATTTCTGTGACTTACTGGTGGGCTGACCCTGAATAAAATTCAGAGTCTTGGTACTGTGAATTGCTCATTCACTGCAACAGAGGGTAGTAGAGGAAAACTCTCAAACACAGCCCCAGTGATGGGACCTCTGTGAGGCCGGGAGTTCTACGGCGAGGAAAGACGATGGGATGATGTGGGACTGCAGCATGGGCTCTCTCAGGACCTAGCCATCAGACCTTCAGGTGCAGCACATGTAGGCCACAATGCATTGAACCAGATGTTTCCGCCCTTTGTGCTAATCCCTAAAGTTCCCTGTCCAGATGAATGGCAGGAGCACCACACTCAGCAATTCTCAGCTTTAGGAGACTCTGCACCCTCTGGGACGGAGGCTGGCCACACGCTCCTGACAGTGGGCCTGAGTCCCTCTCTGAAGACCGCCACAAGAGAGAAGTTCCCGGGGCACCTGGGTGGCTCAGTGGGTTAAAACCTCTGCCTTCGACTCAGGTCATGATCCCAGGGTCCTGGGATCGAGCCCCACATCGGGCTCTCTGCTCAGCGGGGAGCCTGCTTCCCCCCTCTCTCTCTCTGCCTGCCTCTCTGCCTACTTGTGATCTCTGTCTGTCAAATAAATAAATAAACTATTAAAAAAGAGAGAGAGAGAGAGAGAGAGAAGTTCTCCCAGGCTGTCTGCTACAAGTCTTCAGCCCTTGCTCTCAGCTAAACCTCCACCTGGTCAGTTGGAGGCAGCAGGGCAGGAGACAGCCTGGCAAATCCAAGGACAGCTCCTGAGCCGACAGCAGCAGTGTCGCCTGGGAACGTGTTAGAAACACCGAACATCACAGACCCTGCCCCATGCCTGCTCTTTAGCAAGCTCCCAGGTGATCTGTGTGCATGGGAGGTTTGAGAAGCATAGGTGTGCAGAAAGTGGGCCTCCTATGGGCCTTGTTTCAATGGCATTATGTTAATTTTTGCAAAAAACTGAATGCCCTTGGTTGGGCTAAGGGCCCTCCTTAGTTCAGCATAGTCCTTCTATGTCTCTGTGGCTTTATACCTGCAACTCCAGAGATCTGAATTCTCACTGGGCTTCTGAAGGCAACTACACTGGGGCCCTTGGTGTGGCGTTTACACTCTAGGCCAGCAGTCATCAACCCTGGGAGTATGTTACAGTCACCATAGAAACTTTTTTGTATGCATAAGGCCTGGGCCCACCCCCAGAGAGTCTGATGATCAGTCTGGGGTTGCACCTAGGCATCAGTATTTTATGTTTTTAAAAGATTTATTTATTTATTTGACAGAGAGGGGAGGGGGAGGGGCAGAGGAAGAGGGAGAGAATCCTAAAGCAGACTCCCTGCTGAGCGCAGAGCCTGACTCAGGACTCAATCCCAAGACCCTGAGATCATGACCTAAGTAGAAATCAAGAGTTGGAGGCTTAACCAACTGAGCCACCCAAGTGGCCCAGCATCAGTATTTTAAAGAAGCCGCCCCAAGGGATTCTCATGTGCAGGTAAGGTTGGCAGTCACTGCTCTAAGGCCAGGAAAACCTGAGCTGAAAACATGAGATTCAAGCCTGGCTTTGCCACGTACTAGCTCTGTGCCTTTAGGCATGTTACTTCACCTCTCTGTGCCCTGGCTTCCTCAACCACCAAATGAGGATGGTATCTACTTAGTAGGTGTGGTGCCTCTCTCAAAGGAATAGTTAAGGATGGAGGGAGACAAGGCAGGAGGAGAAAGTGGTACAAGGCCTGGAGATGCAGGAAGTGCTCGATATATGTCAGTGGTTACTGGTGCCATTTCACTCTGGTCTTGCAGGGGAAACTGACCCCCAGTTATCAGGATGCCCCTGAGTCTTCTCTTACCAGCGGCCAATCCTTCCCCACATGGCATGGTTTCAAATGTTCCCCAAATCCTGTGGGCACTCTTTAGAAAGAACCTCTGTTGATCTCTGTTCTGGAATGGAAAGTAAGCCAGACCAGGGAGACAGATGCCTCTTCTCTCATACAGTTTACACCTGCATGAACATAGTCTTAAATAACATTAGTTTTTGGGATGATTCCATTTGAGTCAGCTCTTGCTTGTGGCCTCTTGGGCACTCCTTCCTTTGCTCCCTCTCCTAAGCTCCCAATTTCCCTCGGGGAATGCATACGTTTTTAGGGAAGCAGACCACAACCCCAGATCTGGGGGTGGCAGTGTGTGACTGAGGTCAGGCCAACCAGTGCATACCAGTGGCCTGGCCACAGAGCTGGCCAGTGACCTAAGCTAGTCCTGTTGGAATGAGTGAAACTTGCGGTGATGCCGGGAATTCTGATACTCGGCTGGCATCTCTTGTTCTGGATGGTCAGAGGAGGACAAACCCAAGGGAGTTGGGAGGAAGTGGGCAGAGTTTGTGGATGAAGCCCACCATAAAGGCTGCCCCACTCTGGGTCTCCTGTTTCCTTATGGGTTGGGCTAGAGTCTGGCTTTTTGTTTCCTGAAGCTGGAAGTTTGCATATATCACGATCACTCTGCCACTGCTCAGCTATATCAGCACCAACTCTGAGCCAAGTGCTGTGCTGGGAAACCTACAAACACTATCTCAAATGCCAAGGTCACAGAGGTGCTAAGCAAAATGGCTGGGAAATTAGAATCGGGTCTTTCTAACGACATATCACACTGAGCTTAATGTCAACAAAAACTCCCAGGTCTTTTCCATACATGTTGCTACAAAGTACTTGTGTAATAACTTTTCTGGAGCCAAGTAAAAAAAGCCCAACCAACATTTGTTCGGGCCAAATTTCAATGTAAAAATTTAACAAATATTCAGTTTAATGGGTATGATTCGGTGAGATCTTCAGTGATTGATTTATCACTGTGTCAGGACACTGCTGGTTGCAGATAGTAGAAAATTCGACTCAAAGAGGTCTGGACACTAAGAGGAATTGCTGGCTTACGTAGTACAGTGGTACTTTAGGTAAGAATCAAGTGACTGAACAAGGTCACCAAGAACTTGTTATTTCCACCTCCCCATTCCGCTTTCTTTAATTTGGCTTCATCCTAAGCCTGGTTCTCCTCACGGCTGCAAGGTGGCTGCCAGCAGCTGCTAGGGACCCCGCGCTTCCTTGTTGACACAGGGCTAGAAAACAGAACATCAAGCTGATGGAAGGGTACTCTCACTAATGGAAAAGGCGAAGGGAAGGAGCAAGAAAAGACACTGTGCTCCCTGAAGCCCACAGAATCCTATGATCTGACTCAAGATGTGAAGATCAATTTAAATCAACCAGGGACCACCTTGGACTTGGCACTGGGTTCCCTTCACTCAGACGTGCATGAGCTATACACAGACAGGAAAGGGAGGCATCCAGATGGAAATCCAGACTCTGACACCAAAAGGAAGGAAAAGTACATGTGGGGCAGCCCCAAGTAGCACATGGGTCTGACTACTACTCAACACAGTCGCTATCCATTCAAGTTTTGGGTAATTTGCAAATCTGATCACTCGGTATTCTAGGTCTTTAAATCATCAATGAAAATGTTGATTGAAGTGAGAAGGAAGAGAACTCTTAAGGCTCATGTTGATCTGTTTCTTAGCATCCTTCCAGTATGGTAAACTGACCGATAACGAAATGACCTGATCATCGTAACAGGTAACCTGACCCAAAACAATGTCATCTGTCCTCTCCGAAAGTACAGTTACAGAAAATCCAAGGCACTCCCGGAATCTCCTATTTCAGATGTCTCTAAAGGAAACCCTGTCAGCCTGACACCCGCAGAGCATAGCCTGAGTGCTGATGATGCCCAAAGCCCGGTCTGCACACCCAGCTGCCCGCTGGACCCAAATACCCCATAGGTTCTCAACAGGTACACACCCGATGTGCTAGTTCCTGATGTTTTTAAATATGGATTGAGGTGTAATTCATATAACAGAAAATGAACGATTTTTAAGTGCACATTTCAGTGGCACTCAGTATAATCATAACATTGCATAACCATAATGTCTATGAACATGCTTGGACATGTATTTGTTTGAGTCCCTGTTTTTGGTGCTTTGGGCTATATACCTAAGAGTAGAGCTGTATCATATGGTAATTTAACTTTTTGAGGAATTGCCAAACTTTTCCATGTGGCTGAAATGCAAAACATTGCATTCCCACCAGCAATGTACAAGGGTTTCAATTTCTCCACAACATCACTAACACTTATTATCCTCTTTAAACAAAGAAAGTTAGAGCCATCCTAGTGGGTGTGAGGTGGTACATCATTGTTTTGATTTGCATTTCCCTAATGACTAATGACACTGGACATCTTTTCATGTATCTGGTGGCCATTTGTGTGCTTTCTGTGCCTGTATTGAGTTGGATTGCTTGTCTTTCTGTTCTTGAGTTGTAAGAGTTTCCCCTTTTAACTCCTTCGTTTTAACTCCGTTATTCCAGTAAGAACTCTCAGAATACCACCTCTTCACTCCCTCATTACCCTGAGGGTCACCAATTTCTGTTGTTCTACCTTAGAAATAGCAGCAAATGCCTCCTTTCCTCTCCGTCCTTCCTCCCACGTGCCCTACTTCAGATTTTCCATGACTCTTCCCACGACAGTCATAACAGCCTTGCATCTTTTCTCCCCAAGTTTCTCCCACCTTCCTTCTAAATTCTATAGCACAAATTTCATCTTGTTACTCCTGTGCTAACAACACTTCCATGCCTTCTGGGACAAAACCCGAGCATCGTGGCATGGCGGCAAAGCCCTCCTCGGCCTCCCTGCCTGTCTCTCACGTCCATCTGCAGCAACGCTGCTCCGCGAAACATCCACGAAGCTGAGTGTCGCTCCCTCAGCTGCATGTTTGGTTATTCCCTGGCCAGTGTGGGTCCCAGCCTGGACAACAGTCCCCTCTGTCGCCTGGAGGTCCCCTTAACCCATCCTATCACATCTGATCCCAATTTCATTTCCTTGGAGATGATGTCTGGACTCCTGCAGTCCATGTGAGCGGACCCTCTATTGGTGGTCCAACAGCATCACTTTTATCACATGCTGCAATGCCAAGTACGGGGCCCGCACACCCAGGCTGCCCTTCCTGGAGACACTGCCCCCTTGGGAGGCTCTCTCAGGATGGCTGCCAACTAGACTGAGGGTGGGCTTGACCCGAGGATGGAATGCAGTCTAGAGCACACAGAGAAGGCAGGCTACTTGAGTACACGAGGAGGATGGACGGAATGGAGCAGAAGTCAACAGGAAAATGCCATTAAAAAGAGCACAAATCATCGCAGGGCCAAACAAGAGGTGGTACATTGCTGGGGTGAGGGGGAGCCAGCTCCCAGCACCTTCATGCATCCAGGCTGTGGGCAGGTTACCTGAGCAGAGGTCTAGCCTCATGAGCACAGCATCTGACACACAGAACCCACACAGATGCGCAATGCTATGAGGGGAACTGTGCCCTCCCAGATTCCTATGTTGAAGTCCTAACCCCCAGAATCTCAGAGTATGACCTTATTTGGCAATAAGGCTGATGCCGATGTGAGGAGCTAGGATGAGGTCACACTGGAGCAACCAACAGAACAGGCCTAGTCCCACTCTTGATGCACTTATGGGCCAGCGTGGAGACAGACAAGAAAGCGCAGGCAGCAGCTGTCGTGCGCACAAAGGAAATCAAGCAGAGCAGGATGATGGAGAGCCAAGTGCGAGCACCATCGAGGCACCTCACGGGGTAGGGAGAATCATCTCCAAGGAGTGTACTAGAGGCTTCACGGAGAAAACATAAACAAAAACAGGTTAAAATGAAAGAAAAGGAAAAAACAGAAAGAACGAGGGAAAAGGAAAAGAGAAAAAGAAAGAAAGGTATGGGAGACTAGTGTCCCGGGCAGGGCAAGGAGGATGGCAGGAGGGGTGTGTGGAGCAGAGCACACAGGGCTATGCTTTACTTCCCGTGACAGGGATGTCGCCTGCAGATTGTGCTCAGAACAAGTTAGCCACAAAGTATTCGCTAAGCAAAAGACATAACTCTTTAAAAGGATGTGGTCACAGGAGCCCACATAGCTGTTCCCAAGGTGTGCCAGAACCTTAACTCTGTCAATCGAATGAAAAGTTTGCTGGGAGGCCAGCTAGCTTCTGGGACACATTTTAGAACCTCTTCTTCCCTTAGAAGAACCAAGGTTCAGCTGGCTGTCCTCGGTCTGCAGACACCTCTGCATCACCCATCTCGAGACTTATTTGGAAGCCCACGGTGTTGTCCCTTGGCACTCTGCCTCTACTCCGGGCGCCACAGGCACTGCTTCCCAAGGCTCCCATGTTCCTTCTGCTTCTCTAATCCTTTTTGGCTCAGCATAGTTTCTCTCGTTTCTTCCTCAAACTTCTGAAAGATAAAACTGTCAGCAAGTCGAGTTGGGAGCTTTGCTTTTAGCTGGCAAAGGCAGGGCCCATCACAGCTAGGCTCTGCCTGTCTGCATCTCTGTGATCTGTGATGGCATCAGGAGGAGAATCTTATCTTAGGAAAAGTAATTGCATCCACCAGGAATAAGAAGTTTCCGAATCCACCAGGAGAGGAAATACACTGGCCTTGTTTCTGAACATTGGGTGGGATTACACCACAACTGGCTGCTAATTGTGGGTGGTGATCACAACACAATTAGCATCCTGGTGGAGGCAGAAAGCCAGAATCCTCGATCAGGTGGTCAGTGGTGCGGCAGATAGCTGTTAGTCTGCCAGCATTTGCTCTCTCTCTCTCTCCCCTGCGCGTCGCTGCGGCCTCCCCTACTCAGTCCAGGTTCTGCAAGTGATGCTGCTGGGGACCAAGGCTAAGCCTGGGAGGGTGGGCACCTCACTGGCCACAGGGACGGGTGTGGGGAGGCCCCACGTTCTCACCCTGGGGGCGGTTGAGGTCAAGCACCTTCCAAGGGTACTTCTGCCTCCACTTGTGGGAGAGGGACCCGCTCCTGTGGGTGCTGTGATGATATGAGCCCACAGCTGGAAGGGCCATCTGGTGAAACCTGAGAACAGAAAGCTCCGGGGAAGCAGAGCTGGCTGGGGTGTCTCTCATGACCAGAGACGAGAAGCACCTAAAGCCAGATCTAGCCCTAGCGTGGTCTCCCTACCCCTCTCCTCTCTCTTCAAAATGGAGCATTTGGATTGTGTTAACCACTTGTAATGTAGAGACCTCAATGCTGTCACCTCTTTTTATAAAAGGGACTACATGAGAAGATAAGCCTCCTGCAGAAGAGTGAGCAACCTCGGGAGCCTGTGGTGTTCCCAGGTGAGCACAGTTGCTGGAGGGGGCTCTGCCCACATAGCACGCCACCCTGGGTCATGCCAGGGCCAAGGCCGGACAGGGGGCACAGGTATCCTTCCACAGCTGCGGACTGCCTACCGGACACTCACTTCCAGGTGCAGATGAGAACTCCATCAGCCTGAGCTGACGTGCCAGAGAGGCACCGTGTTGGACACATCAAAGAGAAGCCGGCTGGAGAGCCGAGGCTGATGCAGGAACATCAACTCAAAGTCTTCTGGGAATGTGGAGTGATGCTCTGAGGGGTGAAGTCACTACACAAATCTTCGCCAAGATGAGGGGATGGAAGGCTACTCCGTATTCTAAAGAACAGTCGTTCTCACACTGCAGACCTATCTGGAGTAGCTGGGCCAGTCCTGGTGACCATGGTGGGCAGCACCTTCCCAGGGAGATGGCTTTCCTCTTTCTTGTGCAGTAGGGGCTCTGGAGCTCTGCAGAGACATGGTCAATGCCGTGCATGGGGCTAGGGTCTTACTGCTGCACTCCCACACCTCCACCATGGTCTGCTGTAGGTTCCAAGATAATCCTTTCTGTCCTTAACTTGGAAGAGGACCATGAACGTGTGTGGGGGCCAAAGCTAATACATGGACCCTTCTTGTGTTCCTAATTACACTTGAGAATTGTAAAAAAAAAAAAAAAAAAAAATCCTCAAGCACCTAAGCACCTGACACTCCAGCAGGTGAGACATGCCACACAGGTGAATACCTTCAATGCAGGGTTAAGGACAGAAAGTTCTAGAAGTAGGAGACAGGCATTGGACGAGTGGGTCCAGTGCAAAGAGGTGGCAGGTACTGAGAAAGTAGGGAAGGCAGCCTTTGAGGGGTTCTCCCCTCACAGTCAAGCACACTGTGCTCCTCTGGGGCAGAAACCACAGGCTCTGGAATTAGAGGGATCCAGGTTAGTGTCCTTGCCCCACTGCTCGTGGCCCACGTGACCTCATGTGAGGAAGCAACCTGTCTGACTGTACCTTCCTCACCCACAAGTGTAGACAACAATACTGTCTACCTCATGGTGGGGTGTGGCCATAAGGAGTCTGCTGGGAGTGCATGCCCGGCACATTGCTGGTGTGCATTAATAAGTAGTCATGTCTGTTAACAGGTGACTTCCCAGTTGTGAAGAAAAGGGAATCCCAGAAGGTATCAGAAAGTAGCAAAATAAGACAGAGTTTAATGTTTTCTTAAATGTCCTTTTTGCTGGGGGCAGAAAAGGGAGTTGCCCCTTCGGGATGGACTTCTGAAGGACAGTTGAGGGTCGTGGGAGCTGGCTGGCAGCTGGGGGGCCGAGGAGCAGGGGTGATCTCATGCTGGGCCCTATAGCTCTGACGCTCCTCTCCCACAACTGACAGAAACTGTGGGAACCCAGTTTGCAGTTTGCAGTGAAGGCAGTCACTGCAAAACCAAAAAAGCAGAATACTCCAGAGAAAGGCTTTTTATAGGGTGTTCTCCAAATACAGGCAATCTTTACTGGAACCCTGTAAGTTTCTGTATTCTCAGATGAGAACAGGGTCATGGAGGTCTTACCAACACCACAGCCCTTCTTGGTAGAAACACCAGAATTGTCCACTCAGGAAGGCTTCTGTGCTGGAGAGCCCAAGCTGAGACTAAGACACTGGTTAACTGGGGGAAGGGATGGGAGGGACCTTTCAGGCAGAGCAAATGGCATGCCAAAGGCTCTAGGGGGACAGAGTGAAAGAAAGAATGGCTATAGGTTCTCAAAACCAACTGCAAACGATCTCATCAAATTCTATCAGCCAGAGATGTCCGGGAACATCATCTCCTTTTTATAGATGAGAAAACATTCAGAGATGAAGGAAGTGTCCAAGGTCACAGAGCCAGTGAGTAGAAGAAGCAAGATATAAACCCAGGTCTGTCTGGCTCTTCAAACCATCAAATGGCTACACTTTCTTCAACAGATAACAGAGAGTAAAAACACCCTGCAGTTAAAAAGCCAGGAAAGAATAAACAGGACCAAATCAGGGGAAAAGGCAGGCCTGCTCTGCTCATGGTGATGACCTAGTTAAAAGGGAAGCACCCCTCTCCAGCACATTAACCCTTAGCACCCACCACTGCCATACACATCCAAGAGCAGAGAAGTATTCCAGAGTTGCTGTCTGCTGAAATCGTGACACTCCTGTGCAGGTAGCTTGCCCTGCTCACAGCACTTAGAGACACTGAGGGTTAACATTTCCCGAAGCACTGCCAGCCTCTCCTTGTTGAACAGAGACAACAGCCCTGCTGGAAGGATGCGTCAGGTCAGGTCCCCGGTGAGGTGAGAGCTAGCGAGCGCCACTCCCCCTCCCACATGATGCTCTGTTCCTCTAGCCCTCCTTCAGCTCCCGGCCCCTTCTCCAGGCCACGGCCATGCAGGGGGGTGGGGCTGACCAAGCTTCTGGGGAAAGAAGCACCTAGATGGCAGCCCAGGACACAGCAGTAGGAAGGTGCTGTTCGGACCACAAGGCATGGCTGATAGGGACACTTATCCACCTGGATGGGTATGAGGAAAGTGAGCCTGCCCAACAGTTTCTCACTAGGGGAGAGGTTTCATGTCAGGGAGAAAACCCACCAAGGAGAGATGCCTACCACACTCATCAACTCTCCCTTCTGGAGTTTCCCATTCTCCTCTGTGCCACCGCTGGCTGGACTAGAACCACCACACACTTACTGGTCTGTATCCCTTTCCAGGTTCAATGATACCCACCCTGCCCCTGCAGAAGTAGGGGCCCCAGAGAACAGGTTTTATACCTAATGGCCCTGAACTCCTTTTTCTAGCTGATCAGACAAAAGGGCAGCCAATCCTCAGCCTGGCCGGTGGTGATGGTGGTCACACAAGGAGGAAGTTATCAGAGTGGGTTAGGGCCAAGGAGAACCAAAGCCTGGGAGAGAAACACTTGAGCTCAGAGCAGACACAGAGCAGGGCTCGTGACAAGCTGGTCAGGAGGAAGTGGACCCAGTCCAGCACAGACGGAAGCATAAACTCCAGCCAGAGCTGCCTAGGGCCCTGTCAATTTCCTGGTTCTAAGGCCTCAACAAAGTCCCAGATAGCAGAGAAGAGGGAACACACGCCCTCCAGGGTCCCGGGGGTAAAGCTGGAAGTTGCCTGAGGCAAGGAAAAAGAAAATTACTCTGAAATTACCTATTTTATCTTAAAAGTAACTTGAATTTTCTATGCTATTCCATAATACCAGTGTTTGCTTTAACATAAAAAATGGCATTTCTCCCCCAAAACTTCACATAAAGTTGATGTTCTAGGATGTGCCCTTCCTAGTCTGCAGTCCTCTATCCTTGTTCTTGGCAAGGGAGCGGACAGCCCCGGGGGACACACTCACCCTGGGATGTGACAAGCCTGGTCCTCAGCTCTCACCTGCACACTGCTAACCAGAAAGCTCGCTAACAGATAAATGCCTGTTCTCATGCACCTCTGAGCCTCGAGGTCTCACCTTCTGACACCTCCTAAATGAGGGCAATCACATTATTACATACACATGCAGCCATGAGCGCCCTCAGAAGGCTTTCACTCATTTCTCACCTATGTGGCAAGGAAGGATGCAGAGGCCAGAGGCAGCAGCGGCGGGTGGGGTCAGCAAATACAGCAAAGGGACAAGTCTGGTGCCAGCACGAGTCACAGCCTTCTGCCACCAAGCTCTGCTTCAACACCTAACAAGACCTACACTAAGGAACGCACGGAAGATCTAGGGACTTCTAAGGAAACACTTGCTCTCCAAATAATGGGTAGTGTCTGCTGTTGACCAAGGCAGGGGGCTTATTACTGGAATTTGAACTCCCCTTTCTACTGGCCCAGGTAACATTTCCACTTAAATATGTTGTGAACTGAACAGCAGCCTGCGCAGATGGGATGTCCTTTCCTCTACCCCACCAAAAGGCTTTGTCCTCCCGCCCTTCCCCCTGCTGCCAACAGTCCGGAATGATGGATGGAGAGGACGCTGCTGGTGAGACGCAGCCAGCCAGGAGTGGTCATTCCTATCTGTCATCCCGATACCCAGCCCCTCGGGAAGCTCTTCCTTCCAAACAGCTCCGGGAGGAATCTTTCCCTTTTACTAACTCCCTGTGCCCTCCGGCAAGTCACCTCACCTCTCCAGGTTGTAGCAAAATGAGGCAATTAGATCACATTGATTTGAAGGTTCTTTCCAGCTTGAAGAATCTATGATTGTAGCTATGCAGTCATTAACAAGAATGAGAAAGGTTTCTAGAAGCCGACAGAGAGAGAACTCCAAGACGTATTATTAAAGTGAAAAAAGCAAGCTGCAGAACAATATAGTATGATTCCATTTGGGTAAAATATATGCTTGAATATGCATTAAAATGGGTTTAAAGGCTACACAAGAAGGTGTTAACAGTGGCTGCTCTCTGGCAAGTGGGATGAGGGGGCCAGTGGAAAAGAGGTATTCAGTTTTGCACTGTCTTGCATGTCTCTTCACGTGTGCACAGGACTTTTATTTATATTTTTAAAGATTTTATTTATTTATGATGGAGAGACACAGTGAGGGAGGGAACATAAGCACAAGGAGCTGGAGAGGGAGAAGCAGGCTCCCTGAGCTGAGCAGGGAGCCTAGCTTGGGGCTCGATCCCAGGACCCTGGGACCATGAACCTGAGCCAAAAGCAGATGCTTAATGACTGAGCCACGCAGGCGCCCCGCACATGACTTTTTTTTTTTTTTTTAAGATTTTTATTTATTTGACAGACAGAGATCACAAGTAGGCAGAGAGGCAGGCAGAGAGAGAGAGAGAGAGAGGAGGAAGCAGGCTCCCTGCTGAGCACAGAGCCCGATGTGGGGCTCGATCCCAGGACCCTGGGATCATGTGCTGAGCCGAAGACAGAGGCTTTAACCCACTGAGCCACCCAGGTGCCCCCCCCCCCCGCACATGACTTTTAAAGTAAATAAATAAACGTGTGGAGAGCACCTACAATTCCTCGCATCTCTGCAGTGCCTTCGGGTCTGGGCTCACGATGGAGTGACAGCTCTGATGTCTTTCCTGCCTGGCTGTGTGGCCCTACCACACACATCTTGCAGAACAACAATTAGCTGGATATGAGTCTTATCAAGACCCTTCCAGGCTGAGCCTCCCGAAAACCCATTAGCTCTTTCTGGGCAGAATCCTGGGCAGTGCGTTCACTGCTCCCTTGGTGGTGGTGGTGGTGAGCCCAGGGCAGGGCCATCGAAGGGCAGAGTCTCCTTCTGCGATGGTCACCGTCTCCTGTCCACTCACTGGTACCTGGACATCCAGGGCATGTCCCCTCCCAACCGCCCCCCAGGAGTGGGTCACTTCTCCCACAGCTTTAAGGCACGTACTTACAAGTAGCCTCTCCCCCGGCCTAGGAGCAAGGCGGCATAGGATGCTAGGACAGTCACCACCTCTTCCCTCTGTGGAAGGAGAGTGTGACGAGCTCCCCAGCACCCAAAAAGCTGTGCTCTAAACCACCCTCCCTCAGGGGAGTTCAGTGTCTGTCCCCAGGCAGACCTCCCCTGCTGGCTCTGGAGGGACCCTCCTGGGGAAGGCCCCCCACAGACCCACCCCTCCCAATCTGGAGCCCTGCTATCACTGAGCACTGGAACTGTCTTAGTTTGGGGAATAACAAAGAACCTAGGCTCACTGGATCAATGGCCGTGATAGCAAGAAATGGGAGCTGTTAGGCACGCTCGATGTCTGCCTTGCCCTCATCCAAGGTAGGTCCGAGCCGCACCGCCAGAGGAAGCAGCAGCTCCAGTCCCCACGGGCTAGACGAGCTGGAGAATATGAATTAGCTACTCAGGGTGATGAGATATCTCAGTGGTGGGGCGCAGAGGGAAGAAACCTCCTTTATCCAGGGATCCAAATGATTACACGCTGCTCTGTTCAAGGCTTAGAGATCCCTCAGTTGCACACGAATCAGCTCAAGAGACTTGTAGGCAATAAGCTGTCTGAGAAAAGGAAGATCTCCCCAAACAGCAGCACCTTCCGCCAAGACAGGCAACACAGAAGTTGGAAATGTCAGGGGCAAGGAAGGAGTGCTCTGTATGACATGGCAGAAACTGAATTCGTGTGTAAGTCTCAAATCTAAGAGGAACAAACTATGAGGTTCCTAAGGAGGGTGAGGGCCAGGATCACAAAAGTTTCTAGAACACATGTTTCCTGTGAAAATGAGAAGGAGGGGCTGAGGTTTAAAGAAAGTTCATTATGCAGAGACAAGGGGTGTGAATGCCGTCTTCACCATCTCCAAGGCTGGATTCAGATAGGAACAGACCTTGTACCTCTACCTGAATGGCAGAACCATTCAGGGAATTTTCCCGGAAGCCCAACACAGAGAAAGCTCTAATTACCAGAGCTCTCGAGCGACAAAGCGAACTACATTCTGAAGTTTGAGCACCCTATGGTGGGAACAATCACTGGCATGCCAGGAAGCTATGGAAGAATGTTCTAGACAGTCAAAGATGGGGCTGAATGACAGCTATGGGTCAAAATCCCAGCCAGGCCATGAAGTTTTCATGGCTTTTGTACCAGGTTTTGTAGTCTCTTAGCAGTTCAACTGAAGACTGGCCGGCTCACCCTGACAGACTTCTAGGCTGTGTAAAAACAGGGGCCCGTTTGGAAGTGGGGCTGGTCCAGGCTAGCTCCGAGAAGGTTGTGATGGCAGTCTTCCAGAGGAGGGCTGAGCTAGGATGGGGCAGAGGGTGCCCCCTCAAGTTTGGATCAGAGCTGGGGGAGCCCATACCCAGGCCTCTCTGCTGTGTCCAAGCCCCAGGCACCACAGGATGTCAGGGCATTCCTGCAGAGCCACAGCACACAACTCTCCCAAACGCCCAAAGGCTTAAATGTCAAGGCCCCAAGATCCAGAGCCACCCAGGGACTTCTGAATGCTCAGGGGCTAGGGCAACACTGTCACTTCCACACCCTTGTCCCCAAGTGTCCCTTCCTTTCCTATGTACACAGCAGTTCAGGACAAGAGCTGAAAGCCTTCCTTGATCCTGCCCCTCTCTCTAATTCAACCCTTCAAACCCACTGGTAAGTCTGGTCATGCTAACCTCAAACATATTTCACGTCCAGCCACCTCTCATGCTCTTGCACTAAAGAGAGCCAACTACTATGTCCTCCCGTTGCCAGACTTGCCCTACTGGTTCCGCCTTCTCACAGTGACCACCTCCATCATCCCACTCCTTCGAAGAAACAGCCCAGCTGCCTCCCATCAGCCACTGAGGCCTGCTCACCGGGCCTCTCCTCTGGTTGGCCTCACCCTGGCACCTCTCCCACTGGGCTCTGGCCACACTGGCCTCTCTGCCCTGTGCACATGCAAGTTCATTTCCACCTCAGGGCCTTTTCAGTTAGCTTATCCTTCTGCTGGAAGACCTTCCCAGAATTCTGGCCCAGGTCAGCTTCCCTAGAGCTTTCTATGAGTGCCACCTTCTCATTCAATTCTCAGCTCAAAGGTCCCTTTCTTAGGGTAGCCTGCACAGACCTAGCTGATTCGACACTCCCCAGACCTTCCTAACACCACACCCCTTACTGTCCTCAACTTACCAGCACCTGGTATTCTGTCTCCCGGAGAGTAGGGCACTGTCCTGTTTATGGCTAACTCCCCAGTACCCAGAACAGTGCCTGATACACAGCAACTTCTAAATGAATTAACCCCATCCCATTCTCCCACCCTCCCATCCCCTACCCCAGCCAAATTGCAATCCCATTTGATAGTTTCTAAAAGCTCCTCACCTCCATCTACACTAAGCTCTTTCCCATCCCTGTAGCCCCTCCCAGCTCTCCGGCAACCCCATGCAGAGTTAGACACTGCTCCTTATGGAAAGGGGTCATGGCAATGAGGTGGGTTAGGGATAGTAAAAAGGCTGGCTGAAAACCACTGCTGGGAAGGACATCTGGAAAAATCAAAGCACCAAGAGATGTAACTTCTTAAGTTATACGACGCACCATCACATTTTATAATGTGGTTAGAAGGGCTCTCAGAGAACGTATAACCCAGTAGCTTTAAAACCTGGGCCAAGGAGCTGCTGCCCAGTGGA
The DNA here is from genome assembly GCF_002288905.1 of Enhydra lutris kenyoni. Taxonomy (NCBI): domain Eukaryota; kingdom Metazoa; phylum Chordata; class Mammalia; order Carnivora; family Mustelidae; genus Enhydra; species Enhydra lutris. The sequence continues at coordinate 3,077,870 of NW_019154150.1, forward strand.
CTTTCACCTGGAAGCCTGACACACTGCGAAAAGTGCTGGGGCACTGCTTAGTATGCAGCGGAGGCCCAGGCCCTCTCCCACCTCCTCCCCCCATTCTGCCACCCCTAGGGGGCCTCAAGGAGCCAGGGCTCCCATGCGGTAGGTGCTGTAGGCAGGAGGACAACAGTCAACGAGGGAAGCCAGAGCTGCCCCTGCGCCCTGCTGCTTGTGGGGGCGAGCACACGCCTGGGACGCTGTCCAACCTTTAGCTCTTGCTCAGCTATTAATATTTCTCCAAACTGCTGACAACTCCCAGCTCCCCCGCTGGCAGCAGGGCTTTTCCCAGTGACACAGAAAAATCCACCCATTTTCCAAGCAGCTGGCACATGATTTAGGGAAGCCCCAGTGATGAGCCAAGCCCCTCTGGGGTCACTGCAAAGTCCCTGTGACTGCCCCTGGCCACACTGGCTATGCAGGATGCAGGCGAAACAGCAGCTGTGAGGAGCCTGTGGCCTTGATCCAGAGCCTGCCCACACTGTCTGCCTGCGTGGTGAACGGTCGGCCCAAGGCCGGCTGATGCAGCCACTGTGCGGGGCCCTCCTGCATTACCAGCAAACCTGCAAACACGAGCAGGGTCCAACCAGCCACTATCCCTGCGGTGCCTTCTGTGGACCCAGTCGGAGACTGCAGTCCAGACACTGGCCGTTTGCTGGGGTTGCTGTGGCAACAGGCTCCTTCCTATAAATGATGCTCCTAACACTCATGGAGGCAGTCCCTCGGCTCAGGAGAGGCTGCAGGAGGGAGGTATAGAAAGGCAGCAGGAAATAATACAGTGTGGTGTGTGGAAAAGCCTGCTGCAAGGGTCCCAGCTGGGAACAGACGGGAACATGAGGTCCCCACGTGGTTCACAAGCGCAGCCTGCCATGTGCGGAGACGGGTGGGACAGACACGGCCTGCTCAGGCAGGCTGGGACCACGTGACTTGGGCAGAGCCAAGGAGCACCGAGTTCCTGAACTGCCAAGGCCCAGAGCAGGTCACTTCTTCAAGGCTGGAATACAGCCATGGCAGTGCCTGGTGTCTGGGCCCTGCCATATCTTGTCCTCTGAGGAGATGGAGGCAGAACATACTGACCAGCAGTTTCTAGCCCGACCCCCTTCTCAATGACACCCCAACAGCTGGCACAGTGACCTTCCAGACACCTTGGCCCTGTTCCCACAATGACCTCCAGGATGAAGCCCGTACCCCTTAGTGCCCTTACAGCCTTGCTCTGGGCTCCTCGTGCCTTCTGTCCTCCAGAGCTGCTTCAGGCCGCTGGGTCTCAAGAGGGCGAATTCCTAGACTTTCTTTATGGTTAACTCTGAAACGACCTTTTTTAAGCAGCCTTCGCTGGTCTGCAGAGCCCATCAGCCACGCTAGGTTTTTATTTCCTCCACCATGGTGTGTGCCCCTCCAAGCTAGAATGTGCTGGTGACCTTGCTTCCACAGGGCAGCCAGCCCCCTGCAAGCTAGGCAGCCTGATTTCCTTGTCTCCACATCAGGGCAGAGTAGACCCAGAGCCCTGCCATGGAGCTGAGCTAGCATGCCTCCCCACAGGCACCATGCTTTCATCTCCCCATGGGTGGGCACTGCACAGAGACCAGGGGCTGACGTGTCCACTTCCTTCCTGGAGCGGAGTTCCCAGCTGATCCATGAGGTCACTTCGAGGCCTGCAGTACCAACTCCAGCTCGTGCTCTGTGCTAAGGCATCTCCATGGGGAAAGAACACAGCCCTGCCCTGAGTTAGGCAGAGTAGGCACAACTCCTGGGATGCACAGAGAAAGCATACCTACTTTTTTCTCCAACATCCTGCTAAGTTTACCGGATAGACAAAGGTTGTCTCCTATCCTCGGGTTAAAAATTGGGTGCCCACATAACTTTCCTGCTAACTTTTATCACATGATTTCTCCGAGGTAACTGAAATGTCCAGCTCCAGACAGTCTTCCCCAGGGTTCTTCTACTCCCCGCCAGCCCTGCCTAGCTGTCCTGGTCCTCTTAATGGGAGTTCACAAAAGGAGCAGAAGCCAAGGGAAACTGAGCACTGGGGCTCTGAGACCACTGATGTCTGCAAGTGTACCAATGCCCTGCCAGTGTTGGCGGGCTCTCCTGGCACTGCCTGGATGGGAGGGCTGCAACTCCTCCTTAGTGCCTAGAACCCCCGAGGTACCCTGCCTCTCTCAGCTGGCCCCTGCCCCATCCACATGGCCTGTGGTCTCCAGGATGTCCTACAGCGCGTGAGATACACAGTTCCTGAGAAGCCTGCATGCAGCAGGGGAGGGCATGCTGGGGAAATGTCTCTGATTAATTTCAGCAGTATTAATTGGAAAGCAGCCATTGGCACAGTACCTGGTAGGGAAGAATAACTCAGTATCTGCTGAATGAGGAATGGTTAAATGGATAAATACAATTAGGTGCAACACAAGGGGAATTCTTAATTATGCCTTAGCTCTGATGTTAGATAACAGACCGTTTCCGGGGGTTCTTTATCAGATAGGATTAGATTCAGCTACAGATAACAGAACGCCTCCAGTAACAGTGGCTCAAACCACAAGGAAGTCCTTTTCTCTCTTACAAAGGAAGCCAGATGCAGGCAGTCCCAACCGTGTAATGACCCTACAGTGCAGAGGGGCTCAGGCTCCCTCTACCTTTCTGCTCTAGCATCCTGTGTTGCCTCTGGCGTCCCTTGAGGGAAGGGTTCTGGAGCTCCACATCCATCCTTCAGCTGGCCAGAGAGAGGCAAGAAGGGAGGACCAGCTGCGTCCGCCCTCTCTGAGCCACACCCCCCCCACCCCGCAACATCCCATACTCAACAAGTGCTGGGCTAGAATGAGGTCATGACCACCCTCAGCTGCAGAGAGGCTTGGAAGTGGATATTAATAGGAGTATTTACCACCCCAAATAAAACTGGAGTTCTAACATCAGACATCAGAACGGATCCTGAGCTGGCAACTAGCGGTTCCTGACCAAGCATACACTTGGTGGTGCTTAGTTAGGCTCATGCTTCTGTGCTCATGATTTTCATCCAGCTCCAAAGCTGTCCCAGTGGGGTGGGCACCGTGATCTGCACGGCTGCCTGCCTAGACATCTCTAGCTCTGTGAATGGCCCAAAGTGACCCACTGCACAGGGTTTCCAGGATGCTGCCGGCAAGCTAGTACCCCATGGACATCACTAATGTTTTGGTCAGAGTCTGGAGTCCTTAGAAATCCACTGGGAATGAATGGCCAAGAGTTGCAAGGCCTAGTTTCAGGCCTCAGTTCAGCCCAGGGCAACCCAGTGAATTTTTCTGGGAGCCATTCTCTTGAGCCTTCACATAGGGATAGCAGTAGTGAGCTAGAGCCCCTTGTATGGGGGCCAACTTGGATCTTCTTGAACTCCCAGCTGACACTGGGACATGACTAGAACATCCACAGTGATTGGTACAAATAATGGCACTCAACCCAAGAAGGCAAGCCAGCAATCCTTGGGTGGAAGAAAAGACAGCAGTGACAGCAGTGATAGTGCTGGAAGTTACCACTTACTAGGCACTCATCATGGGCTGGGTTGTTAATTCTTAGGACTGTGCTGTAAGGTAGGAATTGTTAACAGCCCTACACTATAGATTGAAAAAAAAAAAAAAAAAAAAAAGACACTCACAGGAGTAAATCGCTTGCCCGAGGTTACGCGGTCACTGAGGGGCATGCCTGACTGCCATTCTAGAGCATCTAGATGGCTGCCTCTGGCTGATTCTCTGGTGGTTTCCCCTTTTCTCTTGCTGATCTACACACAGCATAACAACCAGGAGTGGGTATAAAACTCACATCCACAGTGGATACCAAATTTGAGACTCAGGACAGAGGATTTTCATCCATCTTTATGGAGAATAAATAGTCCTATGCTATAGAAAAAAGAATACTTCAACAAGTTCTAGCTGATAGCCTTGAGCCAAAAAGCAACCCAGGAAAGCAAAAAGGAAACTGCAGGGTTGATGAGGGAAGGGTCAGGGGCAGGGTGGGAGGGAGAGTTGTGGTGCCCACTGAATGAGGCTGAATCCTGTGACAGGGATGCTGTCCTGGTAAGAAGGGGGTGAGAGGCTCCTGAGGCTCCTGCCAGCACCTAAATTCTAAGTGGTGGCTCAGGAAGGGTTCTGAGCATGTGGGAGGCTGGCACCCAAGTGGTACAATGGCTCCTCCTCGGGTCCTGACCTCCTTTGCCATCCAGGGGTGTGGGCTCCCTGTGCCAGGAGAAGGTGTGCTAGACAGCAGCAAGCCGGCAAGTAGTGGAGCTCAGAGCAGAAGAGACAGGAGAAATGGGAGTCAGGAGGAGATGAGTCCAGGATGAGGGGCAGGTAAAGGGGGATCTCACACACCACCAAGCTCCCCAAAGGGAAATACAAAGAGCGGACCATGGTCCTGAAATAGTGCAGGCCCATGGGGCAGGGGAATAGGGGTGGGTAGGAAAGGATGGAGCTCAGTAACTGGAGACGGTGCCCATCTGGGGAGCAACCAGCACTTACAATCTAAAAGGGCTTTCCCACCCTATCTACAAGTGGAGATCTCAAAGTGTGGGCTGAGAACTCCTGGGGGGTTCCCTGAGACGCTCTGGGGGATCCACGAGATAGTCCTGTGTGCAGCCAGATCGTCTTCGTATGCTTCCACCAACAGCAGATCGCAACAGACTGAACGCAGACGCGAGCCTCTAGCTCTCTTTCCATTACACCAGACATTGAGAATGGTAAAATTTTAAACAATGCTACTCCCCTCACTAAATTTTTTTTATTGAGAAAAGTTATTTTTTCATTAAAAATGTTATATATACTAACATATAATAGGCTTATGACAATTATTTTTAAATGCACAAACTATTTTGAAACACGCTATTTCATTTCTTATTAAGGTTGACATTGATAGTTATGGCCCATGTAAACAAAAGCTCTTTGGGGTTCTCAATTTTTATAAGTGTAAAGAGGTCCCAAACCAAAGAGCTTGAGAACTGCTGTCCTTCATATTCTTGGACCCATTCTCTGAGGCACCTGGGCTGCTTCTCTATTCCCAGCCCCCCAAGAAATGTGGGTCCTGGAGAACTTCAGGGCAGTAGGTGAAATGAGGAGAAATAAAGATGAAGGGGGGGTAGATCCTTTGCATGGATTCTGTTCATTCTTATTGGGGGACAGGCTGGGGCTCTGACTGCCCAGCATCCATTTCCCTGTCTTGACTCCAGCTTCAGCTCTGTACTAGAAACACCTATTGCATTGGATGTGGTCTGGGGGCATTTCAATCAGGGGCCTGTGTGACCAGAGCAGGGCCAATGACATCCCTGACAGATTCAGAACCTTGAGCAAGAGGAACACCGTTGGAGAACAGCTGACATCACTTTCTTCGGCCGGCGCCTCCCTCCCTGTGGCTACTTCCTACCTTGGGGTTGCCCTGGTCCTACAACATGCCCAGGCCTGGTGCCATCTTCCTGCCCATTCTGGTGAGTGTCAGTCAGTCCACCTCAGCTGCACAACCGCTGCCCTACGGGCCACCCACTCCTATCCTGCGCCCCACTCCCATGTTCGCCATCTCGAACCATCCAATACGCCATGCCACTCCACACCTCCACGCTCCTGCATCCTCTGGGCCTGACATGCAGACTCCTCCGCCCCAGTCCCCTCAAGCCGGCGCCAGCAGATGCCTCCGGATCCGGCTCTACCTCACCTCACGTTACCTGAGAGACCTAGTGCTGCTGGCAGGAGCCCTGCTGGAGTCTTCTCGATACCCCTCAGTATAGCGTGGGTGACCAGAGCACTGAATCTTTCAGACAAATGAGTTCAGATGCTGCCTCTTTCAGGAAGGATTCTGGACACAGCCTCCTTTGGGCTACCTCGTGACCCTCTACTGCCCATGGCTGCTGCCATCTCGTGCTGTTGTGAGCCTCTGCTCATCTCTCCCCACAGGCGGTGAACCAGAGGACGGCGCTCAGGGCTTACTGATGGCTGCCTGCCCCCATCCCAGCACCTGGCCCTGGGCCTGGCAGCACAAAGGCTGCTGAGATCAGGTGATTTGCAGTCCTCCTGTCCCTTTGAGCCAGGGGATGGGACAGCTTCTGTGGCTGCCACAGCTTCTGCACCTTGTGCTAAGGGGGTATAACCAGTTCCACCTGCTTGAAAGTCTGTAGGTGTGTAGGGAGGCAAACAGGACCACACACACCGTTCCTGGGACCCCAAGGGACCAAGTTGCATGGGAGCAACTTGCTAAGATCAGGATCAGCCAGCTCTCTCGCCCAGCCCCATCCGGTCTGCCCAGGTCTGATCATTTGCAGGCTGACCAACCAGGGATGCTCCGTACAAGGATGAGCTGAGACTGCGCATTTCACCTTCAAAAGAAGCTACCAGAGTATGGTTAAAAGGCTCTAGAAGAGGCAAGATATCTCAGTAGTCCCCATGCATAAAACGAAGTATACCAAACAGCACGGGGCAAGGGGCATGCTGCCTGGTTTTGAACAAGAGCACAGAACCCAACAGACTTCTTCAAAAGACCACCCAGAAATCCACTTGTTTAAGTCCAACAGAGGCAGGGTTGATACATCTCTCCTTAGGCATATAGGTTTGTTTATTTCTAGAGAAGTCTCCCAGTAAAGGAGCTTCTATTTTCAAAACAGAATGGGCATTGGTGACGGTGTTTAAATTCAGGTGTTTTAATAAATACATTTAAGAGGTACTCCTAGAGCAAGCTTTTAAGGAGACCAATACAGTGGGCAGCTCTCCCACCCTTGACTGTGGTCGCTTGCATCTGAGCCCTTGCCTGATTGCTAGCACTACTCAGAGAGCTTCTCCCATTCACCCTCAGTTTTACCCAGAATTCAATTCCTCCTGGGGTTTCTGTCCAGGACTTCCTGTCCGGAAAGCACGGCCCATGACGTCTTTCTCACATTTCTCTCCTTCCCCGTCTCCTGCCGGCATCAGCCCTCCTAGGTTCTGACGCCCATCTGGCGCCCCTTCTCCCCTTTGGGCAGCCAGAGCAAACGACAGTGGCAAGGCAACAGAGGACAATCCCCACCCATCTGGTGTGTGTTGTGAGGCGGCCACTTTTCCTGCCCCCCCAAGGAGAAAATCTTTCTCTTGAGAGGCTGCTGACAACAGATGACGTGCTGCTGGGGTTTAAATCTTTGGATATGTACCGCCTTCCTTATCTTTATTATCTTCATCATCTTTACGTAACTCTCCAAAATAGTTTGTATCCTTTACTACAAACAATTACATTCTGAACAAAAATTTTCATGTAAACTATGTTTGAAACTGTGGTTCGACTGATTGTACAATAGAGCTTTTAAAATTAACTTCCACAGAGGAGCTGGAATCTTTGAAGAAGTCTAGACTAATATGCAGATCCTAGGGATCTTAGCAAAATGGGGCTCTCAGTTTTCTCTGCCAAGAAGTGGAGGCAGCTAAAGAACGAGGCAGCTGGGCTAGGCTGGGGTTCAAAGGAAGTAGAAGGAAATCTCAGTGCTCCCAGTACCCAGAGGTCACAGCGCTGATTAAAGAACAGTCTCTCAAAAGAGCTGGTGGGTCTGCCACGCTGTCATGCGACAAGGTGTTCAAACTCCCTGTTGCACAATGAACCCGTGTTGGTTAGGACTACCAGATGGACTGCTGGCTGTCTAACCTGGAGGCTCCTCTTTCCCTAGTAGAGAGATCCTGAAATATGCAGCTGGGCCTGGGAACATACCCAGCATCGCTGTCCCATACCTGCCCTACGACAGCAGACCCCTCCTGGCCTCAGTCAGCAGGTACTCACTAAGCAACCTGTCTAGTGCACAAACTAAAGGAGGAAATGGGCAAGACAGATGCTCAGGCTCCCCTTGAGGAACCTCCACAGGGGGGCCGATGGGCAGCACTGTGGCCGGACACACATTCCCCAAAGAATACTGACTTCTGAATAATCTCACTTTTCTATTCAAAATCTGGACTACAGTGGGCCACAGAAATGTGGGGCTTTGTGTTAAGTTTCCTAGCTGCTTGATATTTTGGGTTTGAGACTTTCTGTAAAAAGAAAATCAAAAGAGGAAAAGAGTTGAAAAAAGGTAAAAGCTGCTCAACCACACTTTCTAATCATCCATTCCTGTACCCACCTCTTTCATGGACCCTCTGCTACCCAAAATAATTTGAAACGAATCCAATTCCTATTGTCAATTCTCAGTAAGAACCTACTGAGAGGCTGAGCCTACTTTAGTTTCTCCTTTCCTTCACACAGATGAATTTTCTTCATGGTTTGTCAACTCCTATGGATGCCAATTTCTAATTTTAGAATGGTTTCCAAATGTTGGTGCATAGCTGGCTTTGTGGGGATAATATAGCTCAATGTATATATAGTATAAATTATCACCTACATTAGAAATGATTCCTTCCTTTATGGCAAAAATTACTAATTGACTCAATTCAATATTAAGTACATAAAAGGTTCTTGCTAAGTGCTTACTAAAGGTTGTAAAAGACTCTCCAGGAAAGGATTTCATTTTTGCAGGATGCTACCTCACCTACAGGAGAAGGAATCCACTTGCCATGAGCACCTACTGTATGCCAGGCCCAAAGTGCTTTTGCATAGCTCATGCCACTTCACAAAGAACCCGAGGCTTGCAGCTGGAAAGTGAGCAAGCTAGGACTCAAATCCAGGGGTGTCTCGCCCAGGGTGTGTGCTCTTCTCCGCCAAAGCATTTCTTTAAAAACTTGATACAAGCACAAGTAACAGATTCAAATAAGTATTTTGCTCCTTTTAAAAAAGCAATGCCCAGATGAGCTAAGACATGAACTCTACAGGAAGGGAAGAGAAAATAAATCTGTAACCCATCAAAGTATATTTGCTCTCCAAGCTGTGCAAATGCAAACAGGAAATGTCACAAGTACTGAAGAAATCTACACAGCTTTTAAGCATAAGCCTAATGTTTGGGGGCTTCAAAAAGGTATTTCTTAAAAGGTTCTATTTTCATATCCACAAATACAGCCTGACATATGTAGAGACAGCTAATGAGCTGTATCGCATAAATAAAACAGGCCCGGAGTCAGAAAACTACAGCCTGCGGGTCATGCGGGGTTGGGTGACATTCTGTAATGTGGAGGAAGGATGGGTGGGCGATGGTTACAGTAGGCACACCAGTCTGAAAGGTTCTGAGAGTCACTTAGAAGAAAAAGGAGGAGGAAAAGGAGGAGAAGGAGGAGGAGAAGGAGGAGGAGGAGGAGAAACCAAATAAATAAATAAAAATAAATTTTAAAAGGTTGCTTGTCCCCATGAGCAACATACTCTGATACAGCACATGGCAGTGGTCTTCAGGGAGGCAGGGAGCCTCCTGAAGGAGTAGGAATGCCCCAGTGACAGCGGCCAGTATGATCAGATCTGGTCCTGGCTCTTCCAGAACCCCTGGGCACGTGATTTTGCCTCAGAAAGGTTCAAGTTACTCTTGTATAAAATGGAGGTAACATCACTTCCTTACAGGTTGCTGTGAGGACAAAAGACCATTTCTTTTTGTTTTTTTCAATTATTTATTTGAGAGAGAGAGTGAGAGAGAGCATGCACATGCATGAGCAAGAAGAGGGGCAGAGGGAGAGAGAGAAGGAAATAATCCCAAGCAGACTCCCCACTGAGTACAGAGCCCAATGCAGGGCTCGATCTCACAACCCTGAGATCATGACCTGAGCTGAAATCAAGAAACAGTCGCCCAACCGATGGAGCCACCCAGGCGCTCCCCTAAAAAGAAGACCATTTCTGATGTGTGTCTACTATAGGACCCGGCAATAGTGGGTGTTAAATGCATTGTAGCTAACATGATAATTATTATTACCAATAATTGACTAGTTAAAGGAAATAATTCACAAGTATCTGAAACTATGAATTGAAGGGTTGAGGCAAGGGTCCAAGTTCACTTCCATGATGGAGGGCCAAGACTGTTAGTTCCACCAGTGGACTGTCCATGGCACTTTGCTCCTGATGAAGCACCTGCAGGATGGATTCCACCCTGACGACAGCTCTGTGTGACAGGCATCTCCATGCATGAACTTAAAAAGAGCGCAAACCACCACTGCCACCACTACCAGTAGCTAACAGTAGATGCGGCCGAGGGGGAAACCCAGGTTGAAATCTAGGAACGCTTCTCTTCCACTCACTAATGCACACTGCCTCCTGGGTTGGGAGGGTGTGTGTCATGTCACGTCCCTTCCTGCTACCTGCAGGCACCATGGTGGGGAGCTCAGGGCTCTGAGGAACACAGGGACAGAGAGCCCATGGGAGGGGATGCTGGCCCTCCTGCCCTGGCAGGTACCTCCTTCCTCACAGGGGTGGCTTGGCAGCCAATGGAAGGTAAGCGGGGCACCTGGAGATGGGAGAGGCAGGAGAAACCCCAATCACAGGAGCTTCAGAAGCCACCAGTGGCTCCCTACTCCATTCAGGATGAAAGCCCCAACTCCTAAGTCATACTTGGGGCCCTCCTGTCTAGCCTTAGGTCCACTGCTTTCCTCAGGCATCCCACAGCCAGGTATAATCAAGGCCACCCTTCCAGAAGACACCACACTGTCCACACACACCTCTCAACCACTACATGGCCTGCTCCCCCCACCCTTGGAGTACCTGCCACCAGGCCTTTGCAGCCCTCACAACCTATCTCACATACAGATGACCAATAGACTCAGGAATGGACTCTCAGCCTCAACATGAATTCCAAAACCTGCAAATAAGATACCGGACACATTGCGCCTATGAAAATGACAAAGATAGGAGCAGGGATATGCAGGCCTTTTCCCACACTGCTGGGGAGGGTGGGATCAATAAAGCCTTTCTGGAGGGCCATTTGGCAATGTGTATCAGCGTTTTTAATGAGCATGTCTTGTCATAAGCAAACATCATTATTGAGAGATACATATTAAAGGATTTTTACTACAGCATTGTTTATAAGAGTAAAGAATTAGTGACCACCAGCAAGGGAGTAGTTAAATACATTATGGTACCTCCAATTACACAGATTTCTTAAAAGTATGATAGGTCATTACATACTGCCAAGGAAAGATGTCCATGAGAAAACATCTGCTCCTATTTATTTAATAGTAGTTGAATATACACTTAAATATAAATAAATACAGACAGACACACAGAGAGGGGAGAAGGGGAAAAAGAGGGAGGGAAGAAGGGATGAAATACACAAAACTGTAGATATAAGCTGTCTCTCAAGTTGAGAGTCTCCTACAGGAAGCCTTCCTGGATTGCCCCAGGGTGTTTGGTGCCTCTGTCCCCGGACTCCTCTCAGAGCACTTCTCAAACTCACTGTGTTACTGAGTGACACATCAAGGTTCCCCATCAGACTGGGAGACCAGTCGAAACAAGCAGGGTCTGAGTCTTCTCTTTGGTATCGTGTCTGCAGCTCCCAACACACAGCCTGGCACATGTTAAAATGGAGGGTGGATTGGATGGCTAGAAGGAAAAGAAACTCCTAGTGTACAGCTCTCTTCCCTGGGTGAGCCCTGGCCAGGCCCTGCTACCTTCGGCGAGGCACTCTTGTCAGGAGCTGTTGAACTGCTTCCTCACCCAAGCCGGAAGTTGCCAGGCCTGCCTCACCTCTGAACCCCTAGGGGCCCATGGGCATGGCCAACTCAGGAGGCAAGGCGGTGGGTGGGAACATCTGGATGTGCCAGAACCCCATGGCCTCAGCTAGTCCAGCCACCCTCCGAGGCCTGCTGCTCAGCACGCAGACCCCAGCCAGCCCAAGTCAGGCAGGCAAGGAGCGGCTAGAAGCAGAGTGTACAGTTGGGGGTAAAGGTCCAAGCACCTTCACCCAAATACACCTGCCTGCTGGCCTCAGAAAGTTCTCAATTCCCTCAGGGGCATCTAAAGTTCCTTCAGGCCCCAAACTCCACGCTTTCTGCAGAGTGGCTCCAAGGAAAAATGAAAAGGGGTGATCTTTTAAGGGGTAGGGAGGATTTGGCCCACTGAGGCCCCCTCCGCTTGGTGGGACTACTCCTGTGGGAGAGATCAGCAGAGAGCTGCTGAGCCCTAGCTCCCCAGGGAAGGCTCTTTCCTGCCCCTGCTCCTAGTTCTGAGGAGAGAATGGCACAAGGGGGTGGGAGCCCTTGGGTGTCTGTCCCCTGGCACGGCCAGCCTCCTGCTCCTGAGCAGAGTCCTGACCAGCATGCCTGCTTGCCCCAGAGTGAGAGCACAGTGTTTGGGGTCTAGCTCTGTGAGTGGTCTAGCCACCGCTGCAGAGGTTGGAGGATGCTCTGCCTCCTGGGTTGGCTGCGGGTCAGGGAGGGGCTGGGCTCCTGCAGGTGGCAGAGGGACCACGTCCGTCCACACCTGCTGCACCTCTGCCATCTCTCAGGCCACCATCCTCTCCTGTCTCTGGCTCTAAAAAACAAATGGGATGAGGCAAGTTGACAGCTGCCTTTCTAAGAATTTCCTTCCTAGAAAGTGTGGGGGTGGTCTGTCAGCAGGCCCCACTGATTCTCTTCAGGCTCCAGGTGTATCACACCTGATACACAGTCACATGTGGGCCGTGTCTACTGGACCAAAGAGCAATGCTGATGGTGGCTTTTCTTTCTCCTTTGTCTTTTTCTTCTTCCTCCATAACACCCCTTTGTTTGCTTTAGTCCTCCTAGAAATCTTATTTCTGATATGTAGGGACAGAGTCTGGGTGCAGGCTTATTCCTCCCCTGGGATTTTATGGCATACCTCAGAGATACGACAGGCTCCATTCTAGACTGATTATGGCAATAAAGTCAAAGAAATTTTTTGGTTTCCCAGGGCATATGAAAGCTATATTTATACTATACTGTAGTCTATTAAGTGTGCAATAATAGCATGGTGTCTAAAAAAAAAAGTACATACCTTAATTTAAGAATACTTTATCACTAAAAAATACTAAGCTTTTCAGCTTTCAGTGAGTCCTCATCACTGAGCACGGATCACCAGAACAAATACAATAATAAAAAGGTCGAGACAGTGCAAGGATTACCAAAACGTGACAGAGAGACACAAAGTGAGCAAACACTGCTGGGAAAATGGTGCCCAGAGACTTGCTCAATGTGGGGCTACCACCAACTTTTAACCAACTGAGCCACCCAGGCGTCCCAACCACCAACTTTTAATTGGTAAAGAACACAATTATCTGCAAAGTGCAATAAAATGAGGTACTGTCTGTATTTTGAAAAGTTTCAGACCTATAAAGCTCGGTGAATAGTATCACTGCTCACCCAGATTCCTCATTGCTAGGGTTCCGCCACGTCTACATGTCTACACATTGTCCCCATGTCCATCCACACGCTGACATACACATTTTTTGGCTGAGGCTCTTGGAGAATTAGCTGCAGTCCTCCTGACACCTCACCCCTCATACTTCGGCTGCATCTCCTCGGAACAAGGACATTGATATTTTGTGTCTCTAAACACAAACAACTACCACACTTGGGACACTTCACATCAATAGAATACTTTTCTTTTTTTTCTTTTAAGATTTTATTTATTTATTTGACAGACAGAGATCACAAGTAGGCAGAGAGGCAGACAGAGAGAGAGGGGGGAAAGCAGGCTCCCCGCTGAGCAGAGAGCCTGATGCAGGCAGGGCTCGATCCCAGGACCCTGGGACCATGACCTGAGCCGAAGGCAGAGGCTTTAACCCACTGAGCCACCCAGGCGCCCTAGAATACTTTTCTAATAAAAAATCTACATTTGAGTTTTCCCAGTTGTCCCAAAGGCATTCCCAGTCCCTCAACCCAGGATCACACGCTGTATTTGGTTGACGTGGCTCTTCATTCTCTTTTCATCTAAACTGGTCCCACCCTCTCATTCACCTTCTAGGACACTGATATTTTTGAAGAATCCAGGACAGTTGCTTTAGGGAATGTCCCTCAATTTGGATTTGAATGATTGTATCCTCATGATTAGGTTTAGCCTAAAATTCTCGGTAGAGAAAACAATACAGGTGATACAGTGCCCTTCTCAGTGTGTCCTGTGATCGGGGATCAGAAATTAAGGTGATGACCATTAGACTTCTCTACTGTGGAACAGGAGGTATTTTCTAGAGATGGCCCACCAATGTCTCCTGTCTTCATCTTCTGTTCATAAGGTGATAGGAAACCCATCCCACACTGCAAGAGGTTGATATCCCTTCCCCAGACCATGGGTGGAACTCTCTGACTGCTTTAATCAATAGAATACGGCAAAATGGACATCATGTGACTTTGGAGTCTAGATGATAAAATGCCTTGCACTTCCCCTTCCTGTCTGGGGACCCAGCCACCATGCTGTGAGGAAGCCCACAGGTGAAGATTCTGCCCAGCTGATGTCCCAACTGTCAGCATCAACTGCCAGATGTATGAGTGATTTTAGCCCTCAGCCATGCAGTCGTCCTTGGCCATCAAGTCACCCCCAGCCTTCGCATCTTCCCAGATGAGGCCCAAGACACTGTGTAGCAACAAGCTATTTCCGTTCCCTGTCTGAACCCAATTCTCAGAATCCAGGATCATAACAGAGTGGCTGTTTTATGCCACTACGTTTTGAGGTGATATTTTAGTTAGGAATATGTTTCTATAACCATATCCTTTTTCTTCTATAATTAATAAATTATCTGAGAAGTGATGCTGTAAAATGTGATTACCCTATTTCTCGACAGAGTTTCATCCAATAGTTTTAGAGCAATTCATGAGTTTTGCCCGAATTATTATTACAATAGTGGCACAACTGATTATCATTTTTTCTATATTTATTAGTTGTCATTCTTGTAAAGACAGTTTCCTTTCCTTATTCTCTTTTGTTTCTAAATATTTTTACATTAGTATGGACCTAGATACTTTTTAAAAAAATTCAATGTATTATACTCCACTTCTGCCACTACTCCTTTTGTTTGCTCAAACAAGATAATATAAATTTGGTGAGTGGGACTTCTTGCAGCATGGCTCCTGTGTCCTTTGTAGATTCACAGGCCCTCACATTTTAAAAACACATTCTTACTTTGTCACAAAATAAGATGTTCCAGGCTCAGCTTCACCATCTCCTGCTCCATTCTTGGACCAGGCTATTTTCAGGGGGCACTGGCTCCTTTCAGTTAGAAATGGTTATTTAGAAATCAAGATCTTGGAAAAAGGAGTGCTTACTCCTGGGGGAGGGGGTGTCTTTACTTAGGGGCGGTTTCACCATGAGCTTGCGTTGATTTCTCTAATTCGGAAGCAGTACCACAGGGTGCTACCTGTTCTCCTTCTGTTCCAAGTCTGCAGCTCCCTCTCATCCAGGGAGAACTCCAGTTCCTCATATTAGTGCTCACTCGTTCAATCACATGATGTAAATAAGAGAGTTTGGAATTGCCACACCAGTTCTGCTGATGAAAACCTACCACGTGAAATTCAATATTTCTCTTCTTCGAATACACTTCATTGAGGACGTACAGAGTACTCTATTCAAAAGTTACCTATATTTATTTGTAATTAAATGTTTCATTTTGAGATAATTATAGATTTATAGGTGGACGTCAGTAATAATACAGAAAATCCATGTACTCTTCCCCCAGTTTCCCCAGGGTGAACATCCTGTAGTGCTCTAGCACAGTATCACAACCAGGAAAGTGACACTGATATAATCAGTAGCTTTACTCAGATTTCCCTAGTTTTGCATGCACTCATTTGTGCATATTTAGTTCCATGCAATTCTATCACATGTACAGGTTCATGTAATTATCACCATTGCTGAAGGATATAGGATAATGCCACCATCCCTGGGGTCCCCTGTGCTCCATCTTTATAATCATACTCACCTTCTTCCCCTCTACACCTACTTCCAATTTCCCTGGCCCCTGGCAACCATTAACCTGTTTCCCATCCCTACAGTTTTATCATTTCAAAAATGTTGTAGAAATAGAATCATACAATATTTAACCATTTGATGTGGGTTTTTTTTTTACTCAACATAATTCCCTGGACAGTCACCCAAGATTCATCTTTGTATCAGTACCTCATTCCTTTTTATTGCCAAGTAGTGTTCTATGTATGGATGTACCACTTTTGTTTATGAGTCACCTGTTGAAGAGCATGTGGGTTGCCTCCAGCTTTGGCTATCATGAATAAAGCTTCTATGAGTATTCGCTTTGTGTAAATGTTGTTTTTGCTTCTCTAGGATAAATGCCAAAGAGTGCAATTGCTGGGTTTTAAAGTAACTGCACACTTAGTTTTATAAGAAATTGCCAAACTATTTCCAGAGCACTTGTACTATTTTACATTCCCACTAGCAATACATGTGTGACCTAGTTTTTCCACATCCTTGTCAGCATTTGGTGTTGTCCCTATTTTTAATTTTAGCTATTTGATAGGTATGTAGGGATATCAAATTGTGGATTTAATTTGCATAGCTCTAGTGGCTAATGATGCTGAGTGTCTTTTCATGTGCTTATCTGCCATCTGTATATCCCCTTGGTTAATTTACCCAATTGGACTGATGGACTGATTTAACTGGTGAGTTGTGGAAGTTCCTTATATATTCTAGATATCAGTCTTGAGTTTGAGATATAGTTTGCAAATATTTTCTCCCAGTCTGTAGGTTCCCTTTTCATCTCTACAGACTCTTTCATAGACTAGAAGTTTTTAATTTTGGTGAGATCCATTGTGTCAATTTTTTCCTTTTATGGATCATGCTTTTGGTGGTTTTAATTCCAGTTTCCAAATGTTGTTACCATTACAGCCATCTCTTATATAATTGATTTTGTATGTTGATCTTGTGTCTTGTGACCTTGCTAAACTCATTTATTAGTTCTAGGAGGCTTGTTGTTTGTTTGTAGTTCCTTAGGGTTTTCTATGTAGATGACCATATCAATATGCATATAGGGACAGCTTCTTTTTTCCTTTCTAATCCATATGGCCTTTAACTTCTTTTTCTTATCTTACTGCAGTGGCTAGTGTCTTACCAGTGGCTTAACTCCAGGCTGTGTTTAAATGGTAAGAACAAATATCCTTGCCTTGTTCCTGATCTTGGGGGACGGCATTCAGTACTTCATCATTACATAAGACATTAGATACAGATTTTTTGGTAATGCTCTTTAACAAGTTAAAGTAGTTCCTTTCTACTCCTAATTTTCTGAGAGTTTTTATCAAATATGGTTATTGATTTTTGTCACATATTTTCTGTATTAATTAATATGATCAAATGGTTTTCTTCCCCCTTAGCTTGTTGAAATGGTGGATTTCATTGATTAATTTTCAAACATTGACCCAGGTTTGCATGCTTGGAATAAACCCCACTTTATATACACATGGTATATCTATATAAAATTGCTAGATTTGGTTAGCAAATACTTTGTTGAGGATTTTTTGTCTAATTAAAGAGAGATATTGGTCTGTAGTTTCTTTTTGTCTTTAACTGGTTTGGTAATACTGTTTGTCAAGATAATACTGGCCTCAAAATGAGTTGGAAAGTTTTCCCTGATTTTGTATTTACTGGAAGAGATTGTATAAAATTGGTTTTAATTCTTTAATTGTTCGGTAGAAATCTCCAGAGAAACCATTCGTGCATGGAGTTTTTTCTAAAGTTTCAAAATCATGAAGTAAATTTCTTCAGTTGTTACAGAACTACGAACTACCCAGGTTATCAGTTTCATCCTGGTTGTTTTAGTAGTTTGTGGTTTTCCAGGAATTGGCCCTTTATGCCCATGAGCATAAAGTTGTCACCTTATTCTCTTCCAATGGCTGTGGAGTCTGCAGGGATATAATCTGTTTCTCTGATACTGGTGATTCATGTCTTCTCTATTTTTGTCAATCTTGCTAGAGGTTTATTAATTTTATTAAATTTTTTTTCCAAAAACCAGCTTTTTATTAATTCTCTCTACTGTTTTTCTGTTTCAGTTATAGTGATTTCTGTTCTTTATTATTTCCTTTCTTCTGCTTGTTTTGGCTTTATTTCATTCTTCTTTTTCTAGCTTCTTGAGATAAAAATTTTAATATGAGACTGTTCCTTCTTTCTAATGTAAGCATTTACTTCTACAAATTTCCCTGTATCCTGCAAATTCTGATATGCTTTCAACTCTTTTAAATTTGGTAAGATTTGTTTTATGACCTCAGATATAGTCTATCTTGGTTCCATAGGTGCTTGAAAAAATATGTATTCTGTGAATGTTGGGAGTATCCTTTATATGTCAATTAGATCCTATTGGTTGGTTACATCATTTAGGAATGTTACATCCTTGATGATTTTCTGTTTAGTTCTTCTATCAGTTCTGAGAAAGGGATTTGATGTCCTCCTGACTATTATTTTAGACTTGTGTGTTTCTCCTTTCACCCCTACAGTTTTTGCTTCATGTATTTTAAGATTCTATTCTTCGGGGCATATACATTTAAGATTATTATATCTTCTTGGAAAATTGATCCTTTTATCCTCACATCATGTCCTTCCTTGTGTCCATTAATTTTCTTTGTTCTGAAGTACTTTATCTGATATTAATATAGCCACTCCAATGTTTTTGGATCAGTGTTTACATATCTTTTTTTCCCACCCTTTCATTTTCAACCTATGTCACTCCATTCAAACTGAGTTTCTAATACACAGCCATATGTGTGTGTGTGTGTGTGTGTGTGTGTGTGTGTGTGTGTGTTTAATCCATTCGAGCAACCTCTGCCTTTAAGGTTATTATTGCCATGTTAAAGCTTAAGTCTACTGAAAGCTTTAGTACTACTAAAGCTACTTAAAGCTTAAGTAATTGCCATGTTAAAGCTTAAGTCATTTTATTATGTTTTTTGCTTATTCCCTGTTTCTCATTCTCCATTTCTCTTTCCTTGCCATCCTGTGGGTTACTTAAATATTTCATAGGATTCCATGTTAATTTACTAATTGTGCTTTTCAGTATATCCCTTAATAAAATTTTCTTAGTGGTTACACTGAGTACTATAGTATACATATTCTACTGGTATCAATAATTTACCATATGGAGTATAGTATGGAAACCTTACTTCGATTTAGGTTCTTTTATACTTTCTACTTTTTAACACCTTTGCTATGAGCATATTTTTCTACATATATTTGCCTCACATCAGATGGTGTTATATTTTTTGTTTCAACCACAAAATACGAGTTTAAAAACTCATGAGAAAAAGGGTAATCTATTATATTGTCCATAGTTTTGCTTTTTCCATTGTTCATTCTTTCTTGTTCATGTTCCAAGATTACTTCTTTTACCATTTTATTTCTTTTTGAAGAACTTACTTTAGCTGTTCTTACTTTTTAAATATTTTATGTTTAAAGCAATCTCTAGACCCAGTGTGGGGCTTGAACTCATAACCCTGAGACCAAGGGTTGCACACTCCACCAACTGAGCCAGCCACTCACTTCAGCCATTCTTTAAGGGTAGATTGGCTAGCAACAAACTCTCTTAGTTCTCTGTAGTCAGACAGTGTCTTTATTTTCTCTTCATTCTGAAGGATAGTTTTGCCAGGTATAGAATTCACGGTTATAGATTTCAAATTTCAGTACTTAAAAAACATTTTTTTAAGAACATGTTCTGGCCTCCATGGTCTTAAATGAGACCCCACTGTCATTCAGATTGGTGTTAACTTGTAAGGAATACAATGGTTTTCTCTGATTGCTTTCAAGATTCCTTTGTCCTTAGTTTTCAGAAGTTTCATTATTATGGGTCTAGGTGTGTATTTCTTTGAATTTATCTTCTTTGGAATTTGCTCAGCTTCTTGAATCAGAGCCTTTATTGCACTATTCTGGTCTGTTGGGTTCATCTGAGGCCACAGGGGCTTTTGTTGATCCCTTCTGGGGTTGCCTGTGGGGGCAGAAAGTGCCTCTTCAGGCTGTGGGGACAAAGAGGGCTTCCCTGCCAGCCACTTATTAAGATGGGGATCCCTCCTGCCAGTGTCAGGCCTGCCAGTGTCTCCAGGTGGTGGGAGTCTATGACCTATAGTACACGAAGACCACTACTCCAACAACTTGTGGCAGGATGTCCCCAGCTGATGCCAGTAGTCCACCAATGTCTCTAAGTAGGAGAAAGGATTCTCTGGTTCACAGGTCAAAGAGCACTTCCCAGATCAGTGCTTCCTAGTCACGTGGGGTCTCCAGATGAGAGAGAGAAGTCTCTATCTGACTAGACAGAAAGTGTTCCCAATCTGGGCCATTTGTTGTGGCAGGATTCCCCCTCTTGATGCTGTTGAACCACTGGGGTCTCTGGGTGAGAGAAGGGGGTCTCCTTCAAACAGGGAAGGAGAGTGCTTCCTGGTGCCACTTGTCAGTGGTGCTTCCACTTGGTCTCCCTTCCTGGTGCCACTGGGCCTACCGAGTATGGCTGGCAAGACTCCCCCTCAATCTGGTGAGTCAATGAGCCTCCCTGGGCAGCTGTTTGCCACAGGTTGGGGGCTGAAGATACTGGCCCTGGGTTGCTGGCTGTCACTGGGTAGGATAGTCAGGAAGCACCCATGCCACTGTGTTGTTCCTCTAGTCCCAGAGTCCCTAGCCAGTATCCCTTCCTTTTCCTACCTTTCAGACTTCTCAATTTATTTAAGGATACATAATTGTACTCGGTGAGAAAGAGCAAGGAGAAATCAGTCTAGTCCTCTTGCCCACACTAGAAGTCCACCCAAATTAACACTGTTCCTCTGTGTGGAGTGGCATGTATCTGATATATAGCTAGGTTCATTTACTTCCGTTTGTACTAATTTTTATCTCCATCTTTATTTAATTTTTGAGTAAGTAACACACTAAGATGGTTCACAAGGCAACTACGTATAAAAGGCAGACTCAGAGGTGTCCCATTCCCTTCCTTGTCTTCCTCACCCATTTCCGCTCACTCATGTGACTAACAATCTCATTAGTTTCTGGTTTATCCTTCCTAAGTTCCTTTTTGAAAACTAAGGAGATTCATACATTTCTATCTTTTTTTCTTATTTCAGCAGAGGCCTGATTTGGGCCTCAGAATCTCAGTCAGCTATAGCCCAGTGACTTAAAATCTTCATAATTTGGATCTTCTTTCTACTGAAAGCCCTTCAGATGCCTCCCTGATTCCATTTAAACCCATTCCCTCCATTCTGCTCACAATTCTCAATTTGTTGAGTCATTTGTCTGCTTCCCTTCTTTAAATTTTATTGATCCAGGTTTCCTCATAATTCTTATTCTCCCTTCAATCACTAACATATTTGAGTCGATCTAAAAGAAAACAAGGATGTTTACCTTAATGGAATAAATGTATTCTGTTAGAGTTTGCTGTAAAATGAATTCCTGTGAAGTGAATCCCACTTTCCAATGCAGTATACTCTGGTATACTAAGGGGAAAGTGGTCATAAGGTATAATTAATACCGCATTTCAAAGAGCTGCCTATGTTTTTAAGATCACAAATTCATGAGGGAAGTGAGATATTTTCAATAAAACACTGCTGACAAAACACAAAATGTTAACAATTATACTTCACCATACTTTTTTAAATGTCACAAAATACAAATACCAAAAATGACAACATAACACTGTCACAGTTCTGGCAGACTAATCTGTTACCTCATACACAGTTCCCACGTATGGGCAAACATCCCTGGAGTCTTGGCAATTTAACTCTGTTTCTTCTCACTAGACTCAGAAGCCTTCACACTAACTCTTCTTCCGGAAACCTCTGTTGTGGTTTTTGTATCATTTGAACCCACCAGGCCCCTTTTCCAATACTGGTGAAAACTTGATTAGAAAGCAGTTTTCCCTCAAAGGTGGCTGGGAGCTCTCTTTTCATTTGCTCAAGAGGCACATAACAAACATTTACTGAGTATCCACAAAGGAGCAGGCCTCAGGAGCTAATACTTCCAAGTGCCCGCACAGTGCCTGGCAAAGCGTGGTTATCCTGTAAGTACCATCATTTTGGGTTAGGCAAAGTCACCAGCTAATAACCAACAATCAGGAGTGAATCAGCAGATCCTACGATATGTTCTATTCATTTTACTCCAAGCTGGCACTGACCTCAGATGCCACTAGCATATCCAAAATATTTGCCGAGTCTGACCCTTTTAAAAGGAGACAACAATGAAACGACCTGTACTTCTCCTGGGAGAAGAGCAGAAAGCACAGGATCCTACAGGTTTGCATGGTGATATTATTATGGTGATACAGTGCATGAATTCTTTATATCAGAGCATTTCAAATAAAACATGGGACACTATTTCTTAGAAGCCCTTTCATGAGTCATTTAACATGGGTAAATAACTTAACAGCCCTGTGCTTGAGTTTAAAATCTGGCATTGTAAGCTTCTAAGAACACCGAAACACCTCAAAACTGGTTTTGCTTTATTTAAAACTGCATAAAGCGGGATGCCATCAAGAGCCCTCACCACAAGCCCTGGAGGTCTTTAATGGCACTAAAAACTGGAACACTTTCCCCACGTCATCACTGGTGCTCTCAGTGTCTGAGGGAAGGGTCTGATGTGGCTTTCAGATAGAGTGTGAGCCATGTGTCTGCACCTTCCCCCGCTACGTCTACAGGTGTCTAGTGAAGGGTCTGAGCTGCTGATGATGAGAAGACCGGAAGCCCTTCCCTCTGAAGGGCTGGCCCCTTGTGGGGAAAGGCCATCAGCCTCCCTCAGGACCAGTACTGGAGTGGGAGGAACTGTTCCTGCAGAGTAACCTTCTCCTCCCACTTTTTCCCTCCTCTGGATTCTGGATATCTGGTGCTGTGATGTGTGAATAAGCATCGCTTCCTGACCGGGAGCTCAAATTAGGGCAAGAGATGGACCCACGTCAGGATGTGGTGGTCAACACTGCATTCAGCCAAGAGGATCCAGACAGGTTTCCTGGAGCAGGAAATGGTTGAGCTGTCTTAAAGAGGATACAGGAACTGACCAGGTGAAGTACAGGACACAGTGGGGGAAGCAGGTTGCAGACAAGGCCCAAGAAGGAGGACTGAGTGTAGTTCAAAGCTCCTGCAGGCCAGTTCTGCTGGTGGGAGAGCATGACGTGGGGCTATGGGGCGAGCAGATGGCCTAGGGCTGATGCCTGGGACTGTGGAGTTCAGACTGTAAGGAGAGGTAGGGACCACCATTTTGAGTAGGGGATTGACCAGATCGGTAAGAAATCTGAACTCTGGGGACTGCCACTAAAGGCGAAGAGGCCTTAGAGACAGCTGCTCTCACCTGGGTAACAGATGATGGGGCCGTGGGGATGAAGAGGACAGTTTTTAACTATTTAGGAAGCACAGGAATGGGCTAAATGCGGGAAATACAGAGCGCAGCAGGCCTAGCATTTCTCAGTGGGGAGATGGGTCGTGGGGGAGGCCCTCACTGCATGCTTCCAGGGGAGGAAGGCAGTGTGTAGAGATGTGCAGCCTGGGAGGATGAAGAGCCTAAGATTTGGAAGTGCTGGCATTTGTGGACTTGCGCAGCTCTCGGCATCCCCACCCGGCCCATCCTGTGCTCTTGGCACCCTGCACCAGTTTTGACTCTATGAGGTTTTCCCCCTGAATCAATGACCCACTTTTGTTCCTAAGACTTCTTCCAAATTCAGTTTTACCATGAGCACTCTCACTGACGTGAGGATGGGAATAAAGCTGCAGGTACTCACTATACCTATGGCAAGTGCGAATGCTAACCAAAGAGCTTAATTCCACAGGCTGCCTTGAGAGGGACAGGCCAGAACAGCTGCAAGCTCCCGGGAGAAGCATCTCACAAGTGCCGGACGTGATAGCAGAGGGTCTGGAGAGGACAGTTTGGCACACAACAGGCAGGCAACATGGCCGCTTCTGCTAGGTTGGGGCCATTTCCGTTTTTGAAGGCACCACTTCCTACCCTTTTTTTTTCCCCTTATGATTGTTTATTTATTTATTTCTCTCTCTCTCTCTTACACACACACACACACACACACACACACACACACACACGGGGAGAGAGCAAACACAAGCAAGGGGAGTGGGAGAGGAAGAGGGAGAAGCAGGCTCCCCGCTGAGCAGGGAGCCCGATGTGGGGCTTGATCCAAGGACCCTGGGATCATGACCTGAGCTGAAGGCAGACCCTTAACCGACGGAGCCACCTGGACAACCTCTTCCTCCCCTTTAAAAAGATAAACAAATCACAGCTTGAACAGTGAAGGCCAGACTAAAGATTCTGGAATCAGCCATCTATCACTGTAACTCCCACTTCCACCACTTAGGAGGCTGTGTTGTCTTACACAAACTACTTGTAGTCCCCCAGGTCCTGAATCCTCACCAGTCCAATGGGAATGACTGCATCCACCTTATAAAGCCTCAGGGCAAGGGCCTGGTTCGTAGGCACTCAACAAAGAGCTATGGATGGCTCCTGCAAAGCTGGCATAGGAGGGCAGCAAGGCCACAGCTCTCTGGGAGAAGTCATCCCACCCGCTCGGCGGTGATGGCCACCAGGGAGTGCAGAGCCAGCAAAGCAACATGGACGGCCGAGGTCTTATCACTGCATCCCAGCCAGACCCAGCCCCGCAGATTAGGTTCCTCTGGCTGACCAACCTGAACCAGCGCTCAGCTGAACTGGCATCTCGCAGCCTGAATCAATAGCAATAGTCAGGACAGGAACTGAGTGCACAGGAGGTCTCTCTGACCCCAGACAATGAAGTCGTCCCTCCTCAGCATTCACACTGCCAACACCACTAGTGACCACGGTGAGGCATGCAGTGAAAAATGGACTTGAAAGAATGAACCAATGTGGCAAGGCAGGGAGAGAAAGGGAAAAAGACAAAGCTTGTACGTAGTGCACTTGAGCAATCACCAGGTCTTGTTCGGGCGACATGGGAAAAGCAGGCAGCGCCATGGCCTTGTACTGGCTCCAGCATGGTTTCACATCCATAGGCGACGACAGGGCATGGGGAGTCTGCGTGCAGTCTCTGAATAGCCGAAACACACTGTAGCCTGAACCGCTTTGCGACCCTCGATGTTCCATGTGCTGGGAAATGGCTAGTGGAGGTACATGGAGGTACTCATACGGCCGTGGCTACTCATGACCAGCTGTGTCCAAGTAAGCGGCAAGGAGAGCTGCCCCAGGATTATAGACTTCCGTCACTCCTGCCCAAAGGAGAGGGAAAGTAGGCCCCGTCCAAAAAAAAAAACACAGGCCTAACCTGACAAACACACTAAGACATGACTTTAGAATGAGGGAGGGAAGACCCAAGGGGAGGACTGAGTGGGAAATTAGCAGCACCCTTCCTCAAGTGGACCACAGCCCAGGGAGAGTCAGTGGTGATGGGGCAGCATCCGTGACTGGTATCCACCTGACGGGTGTCTCCTTTGGCCCCTAGGCTTTCAAAGATAGGCAAAAAGACCTGAGCTCTGCAAAGAAATGGGGTGCTGGATCTAAGTCAAGCCCCCGGGGAGTAGGCACTGTATGATCTTGGAGTTCCTAACAGCTCAGGAAAGGGAAGATCTAAACATGGGAGTGCCTGGGGTCCTCACACTGGAAGAAAGATTTTAATGAATTCCCGGCTCTTACCCAAGATGCTAAAACATCAAAAATGGTGGTCTATTCTAAAATCACCTGTGTGTCCACCTGACCTGGACTAGATGGCCCCACCTGGTCTAGGACTCCCCAGGAGAAATCTATCATTTGGAACAGGCACCTAAGGTGACAATGAGGCCTACAATGTTGCTCTAGAGTGGGGTCTCCCACCTCAGCACTGTCAACGTGTTTGTTCCGGTAACTCCTTGTTGTGGGGCTGTTCTGGGCACTGTATCCCTGACCTCTACCCACCAATGCCAACCGCCCCCTCCCCCAGTCATGACAGGCAATAGGTCCAGACACCAGCAAATGTCCTCTGGAGGGCAAAATCACCTGTCAAAAACCACTGCTCTATAAGAAGAGGAAGCTAAAGAGGGATAGGAGCCTTCAAAAACTCATTTCTGAGAAATACAATCACAAATGATCTCAATAAGAGAGAGGGGGATAGAGAGTTGTCCTGAGGCCTAATGCACCTAAAAATCACAACATGCCCCTGCTCGCGACTCCCCGGAGAGGCATGTTAGATTTCCTGGGGAGGGAGAGCAGGGAGAAAGAGTTCAGAGGGGGTTTCTGCCACATGCTTCTGGGAGCAGGAGCCCTGGGAGCCCCTGGTCTATGGGGTCAACACATCTCTCAGGGAAGGGTGGGCAGAGGACCCACTGGAAACACTAAGGAATGGCTCAGCCTGTAAGAACAGGGTCAGAAAAGCTGAGGCCCAGGCAAGCTAAGCCATCGGGAAAATGCTAAGGACAAAAAAAGGGCTTTTAAAATTGGATCAGGAGCGATAGGAACAAGAAGGGATAGGCCCATATTGGGGTGAAAGGTGTTCAGTTAACAGATGACGGAGAGAAAGAACTATAAACTCCCATTTTCTATCAAGGAGAACAATCTTCAGACTGAAAAGGGTGAATCAAACACTGATATGAGGGAATTGAAACGCGAGACGGAGACGAGATTGTGAGAGAACATCTAGTCACACTAAATGAATTCAAATCTCCTGATCCAGATGAATCACATCTCAGCTCTGAATTAACTTACAGAAGAGACATGCTCCTTGCTGGCAATCTCAAGGACTCAGAGAAAATGAGAAGATGCCCAAGATGAGACAATGTCCAATTTAGCAAAGGGGAGAAAAGGTGGATTTTGCAAACTATAGGCTGGTGAGCTAGACACAGATCCCTGAGAGAATTCTATGGTCTAAGTACTCAGAAATGAAAGTCACGACCCCCAAAAGAAAGCCTAGGCTGGTGGGAAATAAGGTATCCAGACACACTTCCATGCTCTTGTCATAAAGTCATTCCACTGCCTAGAATAATGGAGACACCCCCCAGAGTGATGGGGACACTGCCTACAGTGATGGAGATACTCACTGCCCAGAGTGTAGGGACACCACCCAGAGTGATGGGAACATTGTCTACAGTGATGGGGACGCTGCCTACAGTGATGGAAATACTCACTACCCAGAGTGATGGGGACACTGCCCAGAGTGTTGGGACATCACCTACAGTGATGGAGATACTGTCCAGAGTGTGGGGACACCACCTAGAGCAATGGGGATATCACCCAGAGTGATGGGGTCACTGTCTAGAGTGATGGGGACACTGCCCACACTGATAGAGATACTCACTGCCCAGAGTAATGGGGACATTGACCACAGTGATGGGGACACCACCCAGGGTGATGGGGTCACTGTCTAGACTGTAGGGACACATGGCCCAGAGGGATAGGAACACTGTCCAGAGTGATTGGGACACTGTCCACAGTGATAGAGATACTCACTGCCCAGAGTGATGGAGACACCAATCAGAGTGATGGAGACATAGCCAGCATGAAGGAGACACCAGCCAGTGTGGGGACACTGCCCAGAGTGATGGGGTCACTGACTAGACCACAGGGATATATGGCCCAGAGTTATGGGGACACTTCTCAGAGGGATGGAGACATTGCCCAGAATGATGGGGACACTGCCCAGAGGGACGGAGACATTGCCCAGAGTGATGGGGACACTGCCCAGAGCAATAGGGATACCACCCAGAGTTACGGAGACACTGCCCAGAGTGGTGGCGACACTGCCCACAGTGATGGGGTCATTGACTAGAGTGTAGGGACATATGGTCCAGAGTATGGGGGCACTGCCCAGAGTGATAAGTACACCATCCAGAGTGATGGGGTCACTGCCCAGAGCAATGGGGACACCACCTAGGGTGGTGGTGACACTGCCTACAGGGATGGGGACACTTCAGAGTGACGGAGGCATGGCCTACAGGGATGGGGACACTGCACAGAATGGACTCTGCTCAGTGAGATTCTGCCCTATGATGCACCTGTGGGAGGACCAAACAGCAGAAGGGACCTGGAGTAGCACTCCTATTCTGCAAAGTCTGGAGAGTGAGGACAGATGGTTGACTATAGAGTGTGGCATCTTCCTTCTGACTCAGCATCATTATCCATGACTTGAAGAAAGGAGTGGCAGCAAACTGATCAAATCTGCTGATGACATGAAGTTCAGAGGGAGACCTAATATGTTGGATGGGTAACAGGATCCAAACACATCTCAAGTGCTAAGAACAGCCCTGTCTACTCCAATGAGATGGAAATGAACAGGGTTAGGGTCCAAATCCAGCAGCCATGTGCTTGCAGAACAAGGCGGTTCACACGCAGCCCAGCAATGCACACAAAGACCAAAGGAGCTGAGCCCAAGCGAGACAGCCAAACGCAGCCCAGGCAGTGCTGCCAGAGGACATGTCCCCTCAGGAGCGTCTGTGGGGGGGTCACGGCATAGCCCTATCCCACCCCCACCCCTTTTGCCCTTGCACGCTGGCTTTAGTTCTAGGGCCAGCAGGGACAGGGACAAGTTAAAACCTACCAAAAGGAGAACAGTTAGATTGCCCCACTGGGAGGAAAGGCTGAGAAATGGGGTGATGGTTTCACTGGGGAGGGATAGGAGGAAGGCTAGTTGTCCCCTCTCTGGCACACCACACAGGCTCGTCCTGTCTGGCTCTGTGACAGCTGTTACTCCGGAGGGTGTGAACAGAACCAGTGGGTGGTAGTTACAGGCAGGACCCCTGAGTGGACCCCACAATGAGGCACAACCACAGCTGTCCATTAACAGCACGACTGTCTGAGGAGGAGGGGGCACAGCTAATACCCACACACGCTGTGACAGGCATGTTCACGTGTCATCTCATTCGGACCTTAGCAACAATCCAATGAGGCTGTGCTTATTATACCCTGAAGAATGAGGAACTCAGGCTCACGCAAGTTAACCCATTTGCCTAAGGTCACACAGTTAGCAAGAGCTGAGGTAAGCAGTTACCAGGGGTGAGCCCCAATCCCATGCTTTCCAACCTGCGGTGTCCAGTCAGGGTCTGACTAATCAGCAGCTGGGGAGACAGCAGGAAAACATCCTGCGCCAGGGAAGAGTCCCTCCAGGCAGGAGAATCAACAGTGATTATAGTGCATAAACAGGCCTTCATAAAGCAATGAACATGATCACTTAATTAGTAATAAAAAAGTACAAATTCAAAGACCAATTTTTGCCCATCGAGTTAACAAACTTAAAAACCAATGAAAATGGGGGAAGGGAGAGCTTTAAGAGCTTTCCTAATAGGAAAAAAAAAATCATATATGCAGAGGCAGTTCTCAAAAGGAGAAATAAAAGAGGCCAACAAAATTACGAGGAGCTGCTCTGCCATATAATAATTGAAGAAACGCAAAAATTTGAGGCTGATAAAAGGCTGTGATGGTATAGGTATGGGGAGGGGACTCTCAAGCCATAATTCTAAAGAGAAATTCAGATGTCTCCATTAAAATTCATTGTGAAAGACCGAAGAACCCTAAATGTCCGTTAACAGGAAGACGGTGAAATACATAATGCCAATCCCCGCTATGTAGTCATTAAAGGGACAGGTAGATCTGATGGACAAAGGGAAGTGATGCGCAAAGTTGTCTGAGAAGTACTGTTAGATTCAAGAAGCAAGTTAGTAAAGAATAAACTCTGACCCCAGCTGTAAAAAACAAACCATGTCTGTGTTCATCACAGAAATAAGGCTAACAGTTGCAGGGGATGGCTGGAAGCACATTTACCAGTGTTCCTGCTGGAGAACTGGGGCCACACTTTGCATGCCTTCACGGAGCTTGAACTTCTTGCAAACACGCATTACACTGGTAATTAATTTTAAAAAGAAAAAGGAAAAGAGCCCATGTTGCTGAAGGAAAGGAGGCTGGTGCCATTATGTACTACAGAAAGAAGTGTGCATTGTTACTACCCCTGCTGCACGGCAGTCCGGCAAGGCGTAGCTGCCAAGCCTATCCTTTGGGTTCAGCAACTGTAATTCTAAACATTTTTCCTGAGAAAAAAGCTGAATTCAGGTAGCTTATAAGGATAAGCCTTTTTTTTTTTTTCTAATAGGAAAAGCCTAAAGCAATGGAACAATGCAGTGATAGAAGAATAGATTATGGCACGTTCATAACAAGGAGTAGTACACAACTAATTATGTGTAGAAATAGGTTTGATGTGGAAAAATGGTTCAGAATAGACTGAGTTTAAAATATTTACCAAAGAGCATCATGGTTATGTTCCCATTTTTGCAAATACAGGTGACCCCTGAACTATGCGGGGTTTAGGTAGTGATGACCTCCTCCTCCTCCAGAGTTGAAAATCCATGTGTAATTTTCCACTACCCAAAAACTTAACTACTAGTAGCCTACTATTAACCAGAAGCCATACCGATAACAGTTAATTAACACATACATTGTATGTTATATGCATTATACGTTCACAATAAAGTAAATTAAAAAAAATTTTGTTGAGAAAATCATAAAGAAAATACATTTACCATACCGTACAGGAGAAAATCTGTGTATTAAGGGGCCAATACAGTTTAAACCCATGTTATTCAAGGGTCAACAGTATTATAACATAGTTAATATTACCATAACAGAAACAGGTTTTGGCAGTGTCCACCAAGGTAGTAACAATATTACCTCTCTAGGCAGGGGGTCTGATTTGGCAAATTTGATTTTATTCTTTGGGCTTATCTGAAATTTTTGGTTTTTCTACTGTGAACATGTGCTACTTAAGAAATAAGTATAAGCTCAGTGGGTTAAGCATCCAACTCTTGATTTCGGCTCAGGTCATGATCTTAGGGTCATGAGATCGAGCCCTGCATCGGCCTCTGCACTGGGTGTGGAGTCTGCTTAAGATTCTCTCTCTCGGGGCGCCTGGGTGGCTCAGTGGGTTAAAGCCTCTGCCTTCGGCTCAGGTCATGATCTCAGGGTCCTGGGATCGAGCCCCGCATTGGGCTCTCTGCTCTGCGAGGAGCCTGCTTCCCTCTCTCTCTGCCTGCCTCTCTGCCTACTTGTGATCTCTCTCTGTCAAATAAATAAATAAAATCTTTAAAAAAAAAAAAGATTCTCTCTCTCTCTCTCTTTCCGTCTCTCCCCCCTCCTCGAAAGAGTAGAGGAAGGAAGGAAGGAAGGAAAGAGAGAAAAGAAATAAAGAATAAGTAATTTTTTAAAAGGGCAGTGATGCCCCACAGCTGGATAAGCTCCAAGCAGACAACTGGTAATTCCCACGATGCCAAGCACCAAAGCAGGGTTTTTATACAGAGAGCTCTGGCTCCGCTGCTGGCACCCCACGCCATGCGGTTATACTCCGAGAACCACCTCCACTTACTGCCATGCACCTAAGCCCAAAGTGCTGCTGACTGCTGTGGGATGCCATCTGTCCTGACTGCCGAGCCGCCATGTCAGGCATCTCTGTCTCTCAGGCACTGCTCTGGGGACAAAACAGTGAGTTAGGTGGCAGCCCTGCACAGAAGGAGCAGCAGGAAGTGGTCAAAGAAGGCCTCTAGGGTGATCCTAATGTCAGGAAAGAGGCCATGTGGCCCGAGCGTGCCAGGTGGACATGCAGCCAAGGCCCAGAACCCAAAGCCCTGCGGCCTGGCTCAGGAATCCCAGCTTTCTTCTGAATGCATCAGTGAGTCATTGATAGGCTTTAGAAATGGTCTTCCTGCAACAAGGAGATAGCAGATCATAGGTGGAGAATCTGGTAAAAATGATACCACTGGGGAGATGATGGTTTCAGTTCAAGAGAGAGAGTAGCAAGGGGACACCATTGTGGCAGGAGGACAAAGAACAGGAGCTATAAGCTCAGTAACTGGGACAGGACTTGGTCACCAGGACAGTAGGATGGGCAGAGCACCAAGAGGGAGAGACCAAGGGGTAACCTTGGACTCTGTCAGCAGCATCCCACCATCATCACAGCCAAGGGCTGAAGGAAAGGCCCAAAGGCATTCACCTGATCCAATCAAGCTGATCAAAACAGGAAGGGAAGAGCCTAGAAGGAAAGGAAAGGGAGCGGCTGCAGAGTGCCTATTTAATTAGAATGATTTGTTTAACTGGGTCTTTTCTAGCAGGGAGAGGTGGTAACCCGCATACATGATGGACAGGCACTTCTCTGGCTCTTCACGCTATAAGGACCTATTTAGGAGACTAAATGCACCTCGGGAAAACCAACAGACAATAACCACAGCGCAGGAAGTGCTGCATGTTAATGCCACTGCTGCCAGAATCGGTGCAGAAACCACTTCAAGAGGAGACAGCGATTGAGCCTGAGCTTAAAAGGACCCTAGCAACAGTCATGGAGGGAGCAACATCAATCCGCAGCCGTGAACGGTGTCTTAACCACCGACGTTCTCTCCTCCCCCCCCCGCCCCCCCATGATCATTTCGCCTCCCAATGAGGTATACAGCTGGCTCTTTCCTTCTCTGGACCAGGTTCCACACCATGAAGAAGAAAGATGCGAATATAAACCTGAGGAGTTTTTGCAACAAGTCGCTGGCATAAAAAAAGGGGCTAGGGTCTGTTCTGAGTGACAACAGATTTGAAAGCCTAAGAACTAATTTTAACATTGCAACTCCAGCGAATCCCGGCTTACCGCCGCAACAAACTAGCACAGACAAAAACACGGGGAAAAGGTATTTTTGAGGAAATCAGGGAAATCAATGTTAATTCTCCAAGGCAAGAAAACAATATTGTAGTTATGTAACAGAATGTCTGTATTTTTCAGAGACACATCCTGAAGTATGTAGTGGGAAATGTCACGGTCACAGGGATTTGCTTCAAAGCAAAGAACAAAAGAGGAAAAAGAAATAAACATGAGCAAATGTGGCAAAATTGTTAAGTCTGGGGGACAGGCACAGAGAGGTTAATTATACTATTCTACTGTTCCGCTTAATATAAATTCTACCACAGATTTTTTTTTAAAGATTTTACCTATTTATTTGAGAGAGAGACACAGAGAGAGTGTATGTGTGAATGTGAGCAGAGGGGAGGGGCAGAGGGAGAGGGAAAATGCTGGAATCCCAAGCAACTTCCTGCTGAGCATGGAACTCCACATGGGGCTCGATGTCACAACTCTGAGATCATGACCTGAGCCCAAACCAAGAGCTGGAAGCTTAACCAACTGAGCCACTGAGGCGCCCCCATCGTAGATCATTTTAATACAGTTTCTTTTTAAGATTTTTAAAATTTATTTGAGGGGGAAAGAACATGAGAGAGAGAGAGAGAGCATGAACAGAGGGATGGGATAGAAAAAGGAGACTCCCCGCTGAGCAAGGAGCCTGATGCAGGACTCGATCCCAAGACCCTGGGATCATAACCTGAACTGAAGGCAAACACTTAACCAACGAAGCCACTCAGGTGCCCTGTTTTAATACAGTTTCAAAGAGTACTCTGAGCAGCTGCCCTGGGCGGCTGCCTGATGAACAACTGACCCCTGCATTCAGCCTGCCTGGGCCACCAACAGCAAACTGAGGGCTGTAAGCCCAAATCAGTCACGTGACCACTGCTGCCCATTTCAAAGCCTGTTTCTTTACCTATATAAAGGGAATGGCAGCAGTTCCTACCCTATGGGACTGCCTTGCAGATGTGATGAATGAGAACATGTGATGCGCTTGGGACACACCTGGCCCTTTGACAGCAAGGATTCACACAAGATCAGCTGTCATTTTATCGCTCAGCTCACTGGGTCATTGTGCAGGCCAAAGGAGGCATTTCAGGTGAGGTGTCTGGCCAGTGCTTTACGCAGGGGAAATGGTCAGCAAATGTTAGGTATGGAGCACCGAGAAAGCTGGCCTCAGAGACAGAGAGTTTGATAGCAATATGCTATCAGTGCCTTTAACTCCCAAAACCACCCTGTGAGACGAGAACTCCTGTTGCTGTTTTACAGACATGGATTCAGGAAGACCTAAATCTTGGACCCAGAGTTGAAGGGCTGTGAAACCCTGTGCCATCCCTTAACCTCTCTGAGCATCCTCAGTTCCATCTACCATGAACACTCCTCCCCACCCACACCTAAACGACATAACTCAGGCACCATAGGCAGCGGAGAGGAGTAGTGCAGCCTGTCCGCGGGGCCCCTGGCGCAGACATCTCTCCCAGGAAAGCCACAGTCACTCCACATACCCAGCAGAGGCGGTAGTCTCTGCTCCCTCCTCACCTCACAGGTTAGTGTGAGATAAAAGAGAGCATTTCCATAAAGATGAGACTATGAGGTACAGAAACACACCGTTAGCAGAGAAGGAATATGCAGAGTAGATGTGGGGAATGTGGGACCACGAGGCAGTGGGAGCGGAGGTGGTGGAGGAGCCAGTGGTGGTGGCAGAACCCAAGATTGAACGGCATCCAGCCCCAGAGTCTGTGATTAACCCTGATTCTCTATGGTGGAAAAACTGTAAGACTCACGGGCACAGCTGCAAGGGACCAGAGTCCTGGTATATTATTAATTAGCTATATGACCTCTGGGGACAATGGGAGAAACAGCAGTTATCTCATTAGATCTGGCTGGTAACAGTAATGGCAGGTACCATTTATACCACGGTGTATTACAATGGACTAGGTCCTATGTCACGTCCTTTATTATGGTGAAAATGAAATTACTACTGTCCCCATTGTAAAGATGAAGACTCCCAAGGCTCCAGGGCTTAAGTGACTTGATCTTGCCTATAAAGCCAGTGGGTGGTGCAGTTGTAATTCAAACCCGGGCCCCTCCAGATCTAAAAACCCAGTGCTTGCAGCCACACCAAATGATTCTCAAACCATTTAGCTGCCTTGGGGCCTTTTCTTATCTGTGAAAATAATTGGATTGGATCAATGGTTCTCAATTTCTTTGTTTCCCCTTCAAAAGACCCGGGTCCCACCAGCACAGGTATAAAAAGCGCATTCTCACTAAGAAAGGCTGTCCTAAATCTCCAAGCAGTATGTTCTTTCACTTACCACTTCTAGTACACTGTTGAGAACACACAAAATGGCCATTTTTATGCTGATACCATTAGGAAAAAGTGGTACTAGCTGGGTAACAGGTGTGCAGGGTTCTTCTTTAGCCACCTGGGGAAGAACTGGACTCAATAATCTTCAAAAGTCTCCTGGGCTTGAGCTGTTGGGTGTAGAACTGTTCTTCACAGTGATCAGGAGTGGGCTCCTTCCCCACGTGGGCCAATTTCTTCCAGCACTGCTTTTAGGTCACTGTTATCTGTTCCCTCCTCTAAATTCCCAATGCTCTGGTGGCCTCTCCCTGCAGGCAGGTCACTCTGGGACCACTTGCCATGCCACAGTCTTGCATCCTAAGTGGTGAGCCCCTGCCTGCCTCTGGTACCAACACTGAGCTGACACAAAGCAAGCCTCCCCACACTCAGGAGAAATGCCTGCTGGCCACTCAGAGCACTCAGTGGTCAGCATTTCTTCCAACAAGACATACCACCCACTCACCGCATGGCTAGAAGTCACTTCACCTCCAGAGTCAGAGGCTGACTCTCCCCAGTGAAAGCAGCCCTTACCATTGCATGCCCTCTGACCCCCTTGGGGATCTACCTTCCACTGGACCCCTCAGGGACACATTATGAATTCACCTCTTCCCATAAATAGGATCAAATCACTCCCTCTTCAATCACCAATGTTCTCTCTCTCTCTCTCTCTTTTTTAAAGATTTTATTTATTTATTTGACAGAGAGAGACACAGCAAGAGAGGGAATACAAACAGGGGAAGTGGGAGAGGGAGAAGCAGGCTTCCCACCGAGCAGGGAGCCCAATATGGGGCTCAATGCCAGGACGGTCAAATCATGACCTGAGCCGAAGGCAGATGGTTAACGACTGAGCCACCCAGGCGCCCCCAATGTTCTATCTTTGAGGAAACTTCTTGAGAGAGTGGTCTATACCTGCTTCCTCAACTTTCCCCACTTACTGCAGCCCTAACCCCACACGTAACCCAGCTTCATTCAGTCTCCATGGCAATACTGGAAAGGCTCTCTCAACGCAACTCACATGTCCTTCAAAGCACAATCAAGAGGCTTCTCCTCTAGCCCTACCCTGACCCGCAGCATTTGGCACTGCTGACCACCTTCTCTCAAACCTTTCTTCCCGGGCTGATTTGGGAGGCAGCATGGCATGGTGGGAAGGGCAGAGACTTTGGGGCTCTGACTTTATCCATCAGCTGCATGGTTTCTGGCAGCTCATTTAACCTGATTCCCAGTTTCTTCATTTGTAAAATGTGTAATATAATCTACCTTGCAGGGTTGCTGCAAGGATTAGCGATAATTTATGTAAAAGAGCCTGGCACATAGCAGATGCTCATAACATCGCGGTGGCTGTCATCTTGTGGGACGTGGAATTCCATGTCTGATACTCTCAATCATCTGCTGGCCATCTCCACCTCATATGTGCAGGTCTGAAATTAAACTCACGACCTTCCCCAAGTGCCGTGGCTCACCTGAATTTTTCTCTTTCTCCTAATGGCACCATTATTCTTCTGGACATTCAAGCACAACTCTTTCTCCAGCTGACAGCTCTCTTCAAGAACTCCCAACGTTATCCTAAAGGAGGGCTACAGTTGTTAGCCAGTCATCCGGGTACTTCATGATGTGACTCCAATCTATTTTTATAGCTTCCCCACCCACTGCCAACAGTCACATGGGAGCACCTGGGCTGGGGTCTCTGTCCAGAAGCCCCACCTTCTTCACGTCCTGCCTCCGTCCTGCTCATTCTCCAAACACAGCTTCCACCAAGAAGCCTTCTCCCTCTCCCGGAACCTCCACTGCGTCACTGTTTCCTGCTTGTGCATACACACTTTCCTTTCTTTATTTCTGCTAACATCTACTGGGTACCTATTCTATGGCAGACACTGCATCCTCAGCCCTTAGTGATGAATCACCCCTGATGAATCAGACCAGCAAGGACTTTGAGCTCCCAGGCCTTCACAGCCTGGAAGGGGAAACAGTCACAGATGCCAACAGCCACATGGTAGTGTAGCAAGTGCTAGAACACACAAGGGGCACAGGGCCTAGGGAAGTGCCGAGAGGGGGCGGCAGGTGATAAGGCGGGTGCCTAAAGGCAGGCCTGCCTTCCTCAGCTGCATCCAACTTTACATTAAGTAGAAAAGCACAAAACCTCCCAGCACAGCTTGATGAATTCTCACCACTGAATCCACCTGTGGAACTAGCACCGATGTCGAGAAAGGGAACTTTACCCTACCCCATATATTTACCCTACCACTATATACTCTCTTCATTACTCCCCCCAAATGTAACCACTACTCCACTCTCTACCACCACAGATTAGTTCCACTGTGTTCGAACTGCATGTGATATGTCCCTCCAAAGTGCATGTATTCTTTTCTGGCCTTCCTGCTTAATGTTCTGTTGGGGACAGTCACCAACATCGCTGCCTGTGGCCACAGCCTGCTCATTCTCATGCCCGTCCAGGCCTCCACTGTGATGACTGCCATGATTTACCTATTTCCCTGTTGACATCCTAGGGGCGACTCTGAATGATCCTGCAATGAACGCCCCACGGTTTTTGTTTGGATTTTCGGGGAACAAACAACACATTTCTGTTGGGCACAGAACGGCCAGGTCATAGGGTATGGTATGCCTGTGTTCAGCTTTAACAGACAATGGTGAACAGTTTTTTAAGGTGGCTTCTCCAATGTAGCCCCCTGCCAGCAGTGTGTAAGGGCTTGGGTTAACCACAGCCTTGCTAGCACCTGGTGGTGTCCATCTCTCCCGTGCTAACCATTCCACTGAGCATGTAATGGTGTTACCTTATGGCTGTGACTGCATTTCCTTGACATGTGTGAGGCTGGGCCCTGTGCACATGGTCCCAACCAGCAGGCCACCTTCTCTGGTAAAGCAGGAGCCTCCGTATTTAACTCCTCTTCCTCTGCGCCCTAGAGCAGCTCCTGTTTTCCTGAACAGACTCTGACTGACACCCCCAGGGACACCAGGCAGGGGGCTGTTTAGTGCTGTCACTGAGAGAGCTGCAGGCTTGGCAGGATCACATGACAGTTGTTCCTTAAAAAAAGAAAGCTGGAGTAGAAGCAAAGAGAAAAAAAAACAGGAAAAGAGCTGACTGTTCACATATCAATGTTGGGATGACATGTGCACCCAATGGAGGCAGGAACAGAGATTTACACTCTGGAGGAAAGAGCCTAAGATCCAGGAAGAACCCACATATTTCTCAGGTTCTTCCTTTCTCCCTGCCTCCAATCTGTGACGCTAGACCCCCAAAATGCCCTCCCCACTTTGCAGTTGCTGAGTTTGGAAAAAGGTGAGAGACCATTTTTACAGGGCTGGCATGTTTGGTCACGGGAAGCCGGCACTCAGGCATCCTCCCACCTGGGGTCCTATTCCTCACCTCTCCCTCCCCTCCCAAACTGTGCCATGAATTCCCTGATGCAGGAACCACAACTGTCGGAACTATCTCAAGGCACTGAGTGGAATTAAACGAATCTGGAATTAGTGAATGGCTATGCATTTATTAAAGAAGGGGAAAAAGGATAGAAATGACATGAAAGAACTGAATACTTCTACATCAGACACTCGTACACAAATGACCACTCATCCTCCAAACAACTGGCAGGTTAGTCTTCAAATCCCCGTTCCAAAGATAAGAAAGCTGAGGCTTTGGAACTCCCATAACTTGCTCAGAGTCAGAAGGCTGGAAAATTATTGAGGCTGAACTAGGACTCCATCGCCGGCTCGTTCTCCACGACCTCCCCGACTTGGCCCCATGGCTGAGGGCAGAAGACACACTCTTGGCCAGCTCAGTGGCTGTCAGGTTCAGAGCCACCTGGCACCTGGGCTTCTACCAGAAGATTGTAGACGTTGCTGGTTCTGATGGGGCGTATGTCACCCTTAGCCCCAAGACAGCAGAATCCAAGGGTAGTATGGGTGAAGTCCACTCCCAGTTCTTCAGTTTCCTATAGGAAACCACAGAGGGCAGCTGAGCAAAGGCTCTGGGGGGCCAGTTAAGTTGGCAAGAGGTTCAGCAGCCATGCCTCTGATAGTCAAGGTGGTACACAGCTTCACCCTCCTGGACCCTACACCCAACATACAGAAATGGAAAATGGCCCTGTCCTCTAAGACTATCAGGCATGTGAGAAACACTGAGTTGTGAGCAGCATGTGGTCTCCATACTGTTTTGCACAGAGCCCTCTTCTACCCTTGTGGATCGTGAATGACAGACAGATGCCATGGCAGGCATTTGAGAAAAGCCCAGTAAAGCCCAGAGAGGAGGCTTCTGCATCCCAGAGAGCAGCCACCCACTGATGATAAAATCTATCTCAGCACGCATACATCCGTGCATGCGTGCACACATTCACCCATTAATCTAAACCTGAAGCGTTAGGACTTGAAAGACAATTGCCAGTAACCACTGCACACTAGAGAGAGGAGCCAGCTCTTGCTAGGCACTGGCCCATGCCAAAGTCTTTCAGACATTACCTCCTCTAACATACGGGTGCCTACGGAAGGCACACGCATCTCCATTTTACAGACAAAGAAACTGAGACATGAGGAGGCACAGTGCGGCCACAGAGGGCAGGGGTGCAGGGCCGCACGTGGGCCCTGGGCCAGCGTGAGCAGGTGCTTCTCCCGGCCCACAGCTTGCATGTCAACACCATGTCTGGGGTTGGTTCCCAGGTGCCGTAAGACCCTCACCAGGCCCCAGCACCCCCAGCAGCTCACTGCTCTCTGTGATGAAAGGAAAAACACTCCTCATTTAGATCTTGCAGTGTGGGCGTGAGGAACAATTACTCAGGAAGATTATAAAGCATAGGAGCCCTACAAAATATGATTTCCACACTCAGGAATAATCATCTAGGGAATAAATACTGTAGTACAAAGGGGTCAAGATGTCTCTTCCCCCTTAAAAATGAGTCTGGATTCTGCACAGGATTTCCCTACCTGCCAATCACAGTGGACCAGCACTCAAAAACAGTGTCCTCCAGGCAGAAGGGCAGCAGGGTTCCAGCTGAGAGGCCCGTGGACACAGCATGGTGCCCTCACGAGACCAGGCCTCTGTGCCCCCCATCCCAACCTTTCCTGGCCCCTAATCACACTCTCAACTATTTTGGATGGTCGACGATGATTCAGCAGCTGTTCCAAGTTTCCCCTAGAACAGGTTTCCACCATCAATTTCTAAACTTAAGAGGAAATAGGAAAAAAAAGAAAAGAAAGGAGGCTGCTGATTGGAAGGCCCTTAAGCTGTGTGTACAGAAGCTGAAAATGTCAAGGTCTGAGAGTATTCAACAAATGAAAGCAGAATTATATAAAAGCAACAGCTAATAAAAAAGATTGTTGGATGCCGTGTTCTTCATCTTCCCAACCATTACGGGAATAAAATTATCCACGGAAAAGATGGAAAACCTTTCTCAAGACTGGTACGATTAAGCCTTAGGACGGTGCCTCTTTGCTCCCCCTTCTCCAGTGCTGCCCCTTCCCCTCCACCCCCTTCACCCCGTCTTCCTCATCAATCTCTAGTTCCCGGGATGTTGGAGGTGCTTTCCTTCTGTATGTTATCCAGCAAAATCCTAGTATTTAAGTCAGGCAGGTGATCATGTTTTTGCACCTCCTTCTGGAAGCATTCAATAACTTCACAATCCTGTAGAAAACCTCATTTTAGAAAAAGCCCACATCTGTGTATGGAAGGAGTTGAGGCTTCCCTGTAGGATAAAGGGGAAGAACAGATGAGAAGGAAGGGTTCATCCAGGAGAATCTCCTTCTTTCAGCAGAGAACTGGGCAGAAGGAGGAGAGCCACAGTGGGGATGAGAAAGGAGAGTGACAAGGTGAAAACAGATTTGAGACAAAAAAAAAAAAAACAAAAAACCCCCAAAACAAAAAAAGCACTGTAAGGCTACTACCCTTCACTCCAAGCAGACACACGCACACACGCTTCCAGGAGTCAAACCAAGAGAGGGAAAAGCAAGAGGAGCGCAGCAGGAGACCGCAGAATTGCACACATAACAACACAAAAAAATCTGCGCTCATGAACATATGGGCAACTGTGATAATTAGAGCTATGGCTTGTGGAATGTTTTTACCCTTTTCCAGGATCTCAAATCACAATCCTTGTCATTACAGCTACAGTCAAACCTGGGCAGGAGGCTGTTCCAGGAAACCTCTCCTTGTTAAGGACCACCTCTGTAAGTGGCATGGGGTACCCTGCTGACCTTCAGGACGATGCTTTCACCAGCGGGCGGTGCTGGGTATTCACAGGACAATTCAGGCGTCCCCTAAACACCCTATAGGAGGTGGACCGGAGTGTCCCGGGAGCAAGGAGGAGCATCCCTCCTGTCCCCAAGGCCTGGAAATCCAGAAATCCATGTTTCCATCAGCCTCCCCTGTGCCATGCCACAGGAGAAAACCCCCACAGAAAATCAAGCCCCTCAGGCAAACTGTCAATTTCAAAGCTCCAAAGCGTGACAAACGATTCATGAAGATTTGCCTGCCATAAGCCGATGGCTCAGGTTGCCTGGCATGCCGTCGCAGACAGGAGGAAGAACAATTTTTTTAAACCTCCCAACCATCTCCTTCCATGTTTTAAGCCGTTTCTTTGAAAAATCTGTCATGATCAACAAATTAAGCCCCCCCAAAGTAAGCAAGTTACCAAATGAATTTTCAAGAGTCATTGTAGGCGTTAAAAAAAAAAAGGAAAAAAAAAAAGGGAATGATGCTATGTTTTTCAATCTCATTCATTTCAAAGGCTTATCCCTAGAAAAGTAGGGAGTGTGTAGCCATGGTGCACTTTGATCTCCCTGACTCCCAGAAGAAAATCAATAATACAACTTTAATATATTTGTACAGCAAGACTTCACGTTATTATTATTTTTATCCAATGCAGCTTAACTAAAGTCAGAAAGGTAGGCTAGGTCTCAGCACCGCCCTGTGGTGAAAAGTGATTTTTTTTTCTAAAAGGGAACTATAGCACAGCCAGCCGCATTCACAAAAAGCGGGCCAATTAAAAAACAATTATCTCTGTGAAGGCAATTTGTAGAAAGGGTGGGGGTGTGGTGCTTGCCAGGCACAGGAGGGCAGGTCCACAGCAGGGGATTGGCTGCTGGGGCGACCAGGGGAACCGGGAGTGCAGGCTCCTCTCTCCCAAACGGCGGCAGTGGACTCTGGTCAGGGGCTTTCAGGACCTGGCTCCCCAAGACGGCTGACAGGAGCCTTACCTTCCTCTCAATGCGCCCCAGCTGCTCCTTACAGAAGGTGTCACGGCGGCTCAGCTCTGCCTCCCGGCTCTCCAGCTCCCTGGCCTAGTTGGAAGAGAACAAAGCCCACATTAGCCAGCAGCAGCTGGGCTGAGTGTGAGCTCTGGGGAGAAACCAAGGGGGTTCTGTTCATAGAGGCACTGACCCTGTGAGAAGCAGAATCATGAGTTGAAAACCTATGCTATGCTAGACCATTACGTACCCTGAAGTGCTTAGTTTCCACCAGAGGGCTTCGAGGTGGGTAGCTGCTAGAGTCATTTCACAGAAGGCCAGCGCTCACATTTACGGAGTGCTGACTGTGTGCCAAGTACTAGTCCAAGGGCTTCCCACAGACTTTCTCACTTGACCCTCAAAACACCCTGGAAAGGTAGGCAGCAGTATTATGATGCCCCCAT
This sequence comes from Enhydra lutris kenyoni, assembly GCF_002288905.1. Lineage (NCBI taxonomy): Eukaryota > Metazoa > Chordata > Mammalia > Carnivora > Mustelidae > Enhydra > Enhydra lutris. The sequence continues at coordinate 3,120,216 of NW_019154150.1, forward strand.
AGGCAAAGAAATGGAAAGGCTAAGTGACTATCTCAGCTCACAGCTATGAGGGAGGAACTAGGGTTTGAGCCCCAGCAGGTACAGGGCCTGACCACAGAGCTGCACTGCCTCCAGGCCACACAGCCTGGAAGGGCCAGAGCTGTCCCCTGGCCACAGAGTTCTTACCCCGGCACCAGACCATGCCACAGACTCACACATAAGGTCCCAGAGACGGGGATGCCAGACTGCTCTTCTTCTGGAGAGGTAAACTCTCTGCCTCAGGGGTCAGATATCCGAAAGGTGAGCAGTGTCAGAACCCCAGAACCCTAGAGCTGGAGAGGACAGTTATCCCCTCACCCACCTGACAGGGAACAAACAGAATGGCTGGTGCACATGGCTGAGGACACCCCCCCTCCCCAAGGTTACAGTTAGGCTGAGGGGCTTGGCTAACCAGGGCAAGCAACCTGGAGCTAGCACACTTGTGGCTGAACCTGCCCACCCTTAACTAGTTGGGTGAGCGAGTTCCATCTCACATGGGTACCATACACAAACCTAAAGCATAAGTCCCTGACCCACAGGACTGTATGGAAACCCCTGCAGAAATGGGTAGGGTCACAGCAGGCCTCCAGCAAGGGATACTGCATCCCAGCAGTGTCCTGCTGCCTGGGACACCCATGGCCCTGGAGCCTCTCAGGACCTCTGCAGGATACAGCCCCAAGGCCTGCCCCCACGCAGGATCTGAGAAGCCCAGAGGGCTGGCTCAGTGCTTGTGCAGAGAAGTAATGCCCTCTGATCACTGTCCACCCCATGGAAGGGCCCAGTGAGCTCCAGCCCCATTTCAGGCTCCCTTTTCATGTAATTATCATGACCCCAAGAGCACAGAGCTAGTCCATGATGGAGGCCAACCATGGATTTAAGTTGCCGAGACTCCAAGTCCTGAGCTGCTTCCTTCAGACCACACCATGGTGTCGGCGTGTGGGTCTGAACTGTTCAAAAAGTCTGAGTAGGACAAGAACCAATGTTTTTGAAAACCCATTTCATTGGCCATGCTGCTCCCCTGATGTGAAAATTTTCTAAAGCCCAGCAGGGGGCCAGTAATGAAGAGCCAAGCACAGGGTGACAGTGACTCCCTTCCCTGAGGAAAGGCTTGTGTTTAGCGGACTTGGCTGTGCTCAGGAAGACCCGGCCAGCAGGGCTTGGGCGACGGCTGACAACCTGAGAGTCACGCTCTACTACTGGCCCCACCACTCACTGGCCTGTATGCTTGAGCAATTTGTTATCCTTTTCTTGGGTATGTCCCCCTTACCTGCAGAAAGGAGAACAGAGCAGAAACTTGGCTCCTGAAGCTGCTGTAGAAGATCTAAAAATGCCAAGAAGGCTTCTGGAATGGCTGTGGAATGCCAACACTTCAGAAAAGCTAAATACAAACAGTGAGACTGAATGCTGGGGATTTCTCACAGGATTTTTCAGAGCACGATGCCTAGGCAGTGTCCCAGGAATGGGAGCATGGCTAATCTGTGCTGGCCCTGCGCAGCCATCTGGGGCCCCAACCTTCACTGTCCCTGGTATGATCAGAAGAGAAACAGTCTGACGCAATGAAGCAGCCAGTGCAGGAGTATCTCCTGGGGCTCCGGACTTGCCATCTTCTGGCCAACAGTCCCAGCCACCCGGAAAGATGACATCTGAAAGCAAAACTGCCACGAGGCTCTTCTGCTGCCATTCACTTGAGGTCAGTGGGACAGGAGATGAGGAGGCCACCCTCCCTCCCGCGGACACATCAGGCTGCTTCCTCTGGGCAGCGGCTCCAGGGACGCTCAGCTCATGGTTCCTGGGCCTGAGCCAGCATGGGAGTCTGTGTCAGAAACGGGATGCAGAGCTAAGGCTCCAGGCAAAGCTGCCCAACCATGGAGGCTTCCTCAAGTCACAGAGAGACAGTTCATACACAGGAAGAAACACTGAGGATATGGGGGTCTCCTTCTACAGCCATGTCAATCAGCAATACCACTAAGATGATAGCAAGCAAGGACGTGATTAACTGTGTAGAGGGCTAGGAGTCTGTCTTACCCCATGTGAAGGAAGCTCTGTGAGAAGGGCCTGGCCTGCCTGGGCATATCCCCAAAGCCTTCGCCTCCATCACAGCGAGCCGGCAAGGTGACAGCCTCACCGGCTTTGCCCAATCCACCAACAGGCACCACCCATTGACCCCGTTCATCTCTGAGATTTATAATGAAACCCGGTGAGTAACAGTGGACAGGAGGTGACAGGAGGGGAAAAGGGGCTGTGGCAATGAATGTGATACCAACGCCTGGCTGTCTGCTCCTGGCGTGAATGAAGGCGGGCCTCAGACACCCTGGTCACTCTGCATGGCTGCTATCACCCAATACGTGAGGCCACACGGCAGGCGCCCCGCAGCATGGCCGTGGAATTAAGGAGACACCGGCAGGCTTCACTGACTGAATTTATCAGAACATTATTGGGCGCCTACCATGTGACAGACACTATCGCAAAGGGGTTGTGGATACAAAAGGGAAATGAGAAAGAGTTTCTGTTCTCGTGGAGCTTAGATCCCAGTGGGAGAGACAAATGTGTGTGCAGAAAAATAAGATAATTTTGGAGAGGGATATGTGTTGGGGAGGCCACGGGCAGAATAACTTGTGGGGTAGTGGGTTGTTATTTTCTCTAAGGAGATTTCCAAGCCAGGCTTCTGGGGAAAAAAAAATACTGAGTAAAGTTTGCTGTCTCTGATACAAAGGCAAAATATCACCATTATGAAAATCTACTTGGCGGATTACAGTCTTTGAATGGGGAATTGAAAGGAATCTTCAGTGATTTAGTCAAGGACTTCCTCTAGTCAAGAGAGCATAGTGAGTTCACACTTTGATGCATCTTCCCTGCTCTAAACACATAGCAAGAAGAGGTAAAATAGAAGAACAGGAGACCAAAAAGACATGGCCAGGTTCAAAAACAAGATTAAAACGTCCTACAGAACAGGAATGCAAAGCAGTTGGTGAGGCTGGAGCCACAGGCCTCCTGGGCTCTGGGTCTGGAGTCAGTGGAGACAGCCAGAACAAAGCCTGCCCCATAGAGCAGAAGGACTGGAGCCAGTCTTGCCACCTGGAACCCAGGGCTCCCCCGGAATGAGAAGCTGACAAAAAAAATTCTGGAAGACTCCTGTGTAGGACTGAGGTTCAGTCCCCTGCTCAGGTCCCAGCTCTGCAGCACTAGTACCACCACAGGGAGGGGCCTCAGAAGGCCACAGTCACACGTGTCCCTGAATGTGGGTGGCTGGTATAGACCACCAGAAAAATACTAGGCAGGGAGAAACAAAAATGACAGAGAAAGCAAAGCAAAGTAAAACAAGACAAAAATCAAACTTCTTACTCAAAATGCACCTGCAAACCGAATCCCAAATATGTGAAGAAATGTGATGCTTAGAAATAAATCAGCAATAAAATCAGCAACTGGAATACGAATTCACTCCAGATGAAATTAATTTTATGGGACATCATGACAAAGGATTTTAAAAAACTTTTTATTATGCAAAAATAAAACACAAGACAGAATAATTTAAAAAAAACCCAGATAGCCATCGCTAAGCTTCAAAATTTATAGACTAAAGAAAATCTCGTTTCACCTATATTCCCTAACTTCTCCCTACCCCCAAATTTCTTACAGCAGATCATTTCACCAGCACATACTTCAATATATTTCTCTAAAAGATAAGGACTTGTAGTTTCCTAAATCAAACCACAGTACCACTGCATACCCAACCAAATTAATTCCTTAACATATCAAATATTCAGCCAGTGTTCAAATTTCCAATTGATAGAGGATTTTACATTTTTTTTTGTTTTTATTTATTTAAGAGAAAGAGGGAGCATGGAGGTGCAGAGCAAGAGGAAGAGGGAGCAACAGACTCCCCAGTGAGCAGGGAGCCTGATGTGGGGCTCCATCCTGCGACTCCAAGATCATGACCTGAGCCTAAGACAGATGCTTAACTGACCGAGCCACCCAGACACCCCAATAAGGGATTTTAACAGTACATGTTTAAGGTACTCAAAAAATAAATGAATTTCTGATTTAAAAAGAAAAAATTACAAACCTGGAACAAGAAAAGCCCCAAGCAGGTAAATACTATGAATTTAAATTTCTTCAAAATAAAAAATAAAATGGATAAGACAAACCCTAAGTGGAGGGCAGTAAGGAGGAAATTAGGAAACTAAAAAGTAGCACAGAAATGTGATCCAGAATGTTGCAACAGAAGATAAAGATAAAATGTACAAAAGAGGAGCTGAAAAACTTGAAAGACAAACTGACAGACTCCAACCAACGTCTAAGAACTATTTCAGAAGAAGAGCCGAAAGGGATGGCAGAGAAGAGGAGGTGGAGGAGGAAGATAAAGGAGGGAGAAGAGAGGAAGGAGGAAGATAGACGTTAGAGCAGAAGGCAAGGGAGGGTAGGGGAAGGTCAGGTAAAATGAGGTGGGGAAGGGAGCAAAATGTAGCAATAAGGAGAAAGTTGGGGTGGGGGCTGAAGGTCAATGAGGGGAGGAGGAGAAGATATAAACACAAAATCCCAAATAAAATTAAAAGTCAGTTGTCACAACAAATATGTGGTAGACAGCTTCTGAAATGGTCCCCAATGATCCCATGTCCTGATACTCATGTCTTTGTGTGATGCCCTCCCCTTAAGTATGGGCTGCACCTAGTGACAAACTTCTTGTCTGGGAGGGGCAGAGGTAGATAGAAAATCTTAAACAGGCTCCATGCCCAGTGCAAGCTGACAAGCTGACAAAGGGCTCCATCTTACCACCCTAAGATCTTGACCTGAGCCCATATCGAGAGCCTGAGGCTTAACCAACTGAGCTACCGGGGTGGCCCCTCGTGACAAACTTCTAATGAATAGAATCTGGCAAAAAGTGATAGAATGTCACTTTCCAATTGCAAAGAAATAGAGATTTTTGTCTTGCTCATCCTCTTTCCCTTGCTCACATTAAAGAAGCAAGCTTCCATGTTCTGAGCTGCCCTATGGAGACACCCACACAGTAAAGAACAAGGAGACCTCCAGCCAACAGCCAGAAGAACTAAATCCTGCCAACAGATGCATGAGGAGCACAGAAGCATGAGGGAGCACGGAAGCAGAGCCACCCTGAACCCTCGGATGAGACTGCAGCCCCGAGACAGAGGCACCTGGCTGTGTCCAGATCCCTGATCTACACTCTGTGAGAGAGTAAATCTTTATTGTTTTAAACCACTAAAGGTTATAATTTCTCAATTAGGAATAGACAATGAAAACAAAACATGAACTGATTAATCTCATCTTTTTAAGAGAAAATGATTCTCACTTCGGATAAAAGAAAGAAAAAGAAAATCTAACTATATTTCATTATAAGACACCAAGTCCCCATACTAATGATCTTATAGAACAAAAGAAAACCCTTCACGGGACATCTATACTGCAGTGTATACTGTTTGTTTACACAAAAGGTTGAGCGAATATTCCAACAAAAATATAAACACACAGACACACAAAAATAATGACCTAAAATAAAGAGAAATAGTCGATGGAATGAGACGTGACAATGGTCCAGATGTTACAAGTGACACAGAGGGACTTTGAAAGAACTATGATCAATATGTTAAAGAATCTAACAGAGAAGGGTAGACCCCATGTGTGAAAAGAGGGAGAATTTTCACAGGGATCGATGAGGACTCTCTGGCCTCCATTATTTATGATGAGAAATAAACTATTAATAATATTATTGAGGATCCCCTGCATGTGATGAATTCCTTCTATCCTGTTACTTTCAAGAATTCTCTTTTTGACTTTGGTGTTCAACAGTTTGGTTATGATGTATCTAGGTGTGAAACTCTTTGGGATCTCCTTGTGCACAGCCTTACACATTCATCTGGCTTTCTAGATTTCCGGGAATATATTGGAACTTTTCAAAGTCTTCTATGAACATCTTGTTATCTAGCTTTTTTTTTTTTCATGATGTTGTTATTTTGATAGGGATTGCAATAAATGTGTAGATTGCTGTGGGCAATATGGACATTTTAACAATATTTGTTCTCCCAATCCACGAGCATGGAATATCTTTATATTTGTTCATGTCATCTTCAATTTCTTTCATCAGTGTTTTATAGTTTTTGGAGTACAGATTTTTTTCTTCTTTGGTTAAGTTTATTTCTAGGTATTTTATTATTTTTGGCACAACTATAAATGGGGCTGTTTTCTTAATTTCTTTCTTCTGTTCATTATTAGGTTATAGAAATGCAGCAGGTTTCTGTATGTTGATTTTGTATCCTGTTACCTTACTGAATTTACTTATCAGTTCTAGTAGTATTTTGGATGAGGCTTTAGGGTTTTCTATATCATGTCATCTGCAAATAGTGAAAATTTTAACTTCTTTACTAAGTTGGATGCTTTTTATTTATTTTTCTTGTCTAACTGCTGCAGCAGCTAGCACTTCCTATGTTAAACAAAAGTGGTGACAGTGGACATCTTTGTCTTGTTCCTCATCTTAGGGGAAAAGCTCTCAGTTTTTTACCATTGAGTATGATCTTACCTGTGAGTGTTTTTTCTTTTTTTAAGCTTTTGATTTATCCTATTGTTTGCCCAAACTGTTATCCCCCTCCTCAAGCAGTCATGTGCTCAACAGTTGCCTCTGGTTGTTTTGAAAAATGCCTCCTAGGGAGAGGTTGTTTCCACTGGACAACATCTAAGTCTAGTCAAGTAACAACAGCCTTGCAAGTGGGTTCTTCCAGGAACCACTGGACAGGAAAAATAATGACAATTCTCTAGGCTTGGGACTTTGAAGAATTCTAATCCTTCTCTGCCCTGTCCAGTGGCTGTCAGGCTGCTGGTTTTTACTATGATTGTGGCTGTTGGTTTTCAAAGTTACTGCTTAGCTGGGGAAAGGAGACTGGGGATAAGACTATTTAAAATGCCACAAAAATCACTATTCTTACTGATATTCACCATTTTTCTTGAACGAATGATCCTAGATTGCTGTAAGCCTTTGGTTAATTTCCAGAGGTCTGGGGGGAAAAAAGACTTTGATCATTTTCATGGCTTTTACAGAAGGGAGAATTTTCAGAGGTCCTTACTCCACCATTTTTACTGACACTACCCAAAACTACAAAATAGAACCGAATGGAAATGCTAAAAATGAATTTCTAGCATGCTATGGCATGAAATCGTAGGCTTATTAGAAGACTGGACAGAACAGAAGAAAGAATCAGTGAACTTAGAAACAAGTCATTAGAAATTATCCAAATTGAAACACAAAGAGACAAAGCATGAAAAATAAAATTGAACAGGGCACCCAAGACCTACAGGACAACATCAAACGGTACAGCATATATTTAATTGGAGTCCTAGTAAGAGAAGAGAAAAACGGGGCAAAAGAATGAAGAGATAAAGGCCAAGGACTTTCCAAAGTTAATTAAAGACAACAAAGAACAGATCTGAGAAGCTCAGAAAAACCCCAAGTAGAATGCTTTTGTAGAATTCTTAAATAATTCCTGGAGAAATGGAATATTTTTTTAACATAGACTATCATAAGTTCGAAAAAACAAGTAATTTCTAGCACCACCTCTAAAAAAGCAAAAAAAGGTCACAAATAAAAAGTCAGTTGAGAGGATAAAATGGAATTCTTAAAATATACTGATTTCGTCCCCCACCCTTTCCCTACAAGACAGTAAGTACAGAGGAACAAAACACAGCTAGAACAAACAGAAATTGAACATCAAGATGGTAGATTTAAATCCAGCCACATCAATAATCATATTAAACAAACAGATTTAACTCCTTATATTAATCTCCTATTTGCAGTTGTAAGAAATCACCAGAAACTTAGTGGCTTAATACACACATCTATTTCCTCTGTTTCTAGAGATCAGAAGTACCAAATGAGTCTTAACTTGGCTAAAATCATGGTGTTGGCAGGGCTGTTTATTTCTGGATGCTCTAGGAAATAATCTATTTTCTTACCTTTCCAGCTTCTAGAGGCTGCCTGTATTTCTTGGCTCATGACTCCACATCACCCTGACCTCTACTACTATTATCACACCTCCCTCCTTGAATCTCCCACATCTATCTTTCCTTGATAAAGACCTTTGAGATTACATTGGACACACGTGGATAATACAGGATAAAATCCCATCACATATCCTTAACGGTAGTCACAGCCGCAAAGTCCTTTTTATAATGTAAAGGAATATATTCATGGGTTCTGGAGATTAGGAGGTGAATATCTTTGAGGGACCACTGTTCTGCCTACCATACTCACCAGTGAGAGGCAAAACTCTAATGATCTGTTATGGATTAAAAGTATATAGTTTAAATATAAAGAAACAAATGGGTTTAAAAAAAAGAATGGGAAAAAGATAAATCATGCAAACACTAAGTACAAGAAAGCTGGTGTAGTTATATCAAATAAAAGAGAATTCAAAACAAAAAATATTACCAGATATAAAGAGGAGCAGTTCATAATCATAAAGGAGACAATTATTCAAGAAGAGATAACAATTATAAATGTGCATGCACCTAAAAACAAAACTCTCAAGTACATAAAAATTCAACTGACTAAAGAATATAAACAAATCCATAGTTGAAGATGTTAGCATTCCTCTCTCCAAATACTGACAGAACTAGACAAAAAAATCAACAAAGATACAAAAGATATAGACAATATTGTCATCCAACATGATCTAATTGACATCATACATTACTCCATGCAACAACTACAGATATACATTCTTCCTAATTGAACATGGAACAGTTCTGAACATAGACCTTCTCCTGGGCTACAAGAAATTTAAACAGATGAAATCAAACAAAGTATCCTCTATGACTGAAAAATTATTAAATTAGAAATTAATGAACAGCAAGATGCCTAGAAAATCCTCAAATGTTTAGCAATTAAACCTATTACTCAAGAATCCATGACTCCTACCCGGGAGGAAAATTAGTATTGAAAAAGAGACTTGGGCATGACAGAGATGATCAAATTAGCATATAAGGATTCCAAAATAGCTATGATAAATACTTTCAAGGATTTAAAGGAAAATGTGAACATAATGAGATAAATGGAAACTACTAAAAAGAATCAAAGAGAAATTTGTGAGAAATGTAAAATACTATAAAGGAAGGCTGAAAAAGTGAATGCTACCCTCAGTGACTGATGGAAAAATTTCAGTATCAACTGGTAACACATATAAAATTGGATTCCTGGGGAAGGGAGAAGGGGAGAAGGTAGTAGGAAAGTATCTGAATATCTGAAGAACAATGAACGAAAAATTTCTAGATGACTTAAAAAGTATAAACTTACAGAGCCATTAAGTTTAATTACCAAAAGAACCAATAAATACAATGTGATAAATGCTCTAACAGACATGTATAAACTGTATACCTATAAGTATAAGATACATAATTTCCCCTGATTTACAAAACAAAGTAGATTTAACAACAACAACAAAAAAACTCACCCCAAAGAATTTTGCTGCCCAGATGACTTCACACTGATTAATTAATTTTATCATATGTTTAAGGAAGAAATCACACCATTTCTAAGCAGACTCTTTCAGCAAATAGAAGAGGAGGGAACACAGTCCAGTGTATTTTATGAGACTATTATAATTATAATAGCAAACCAGACAAGGGCATTACAAGAAAAGAAATTCACAGACCAGCATTATTTAAGAAAACAGATGTAAAAATCCTTAACCAAAAAAAAAAAAAAAAAAAAAAAAAAAGCAAATCAAATGTAAAAAAAAAAATAATAATAATACCCCATGATCAACCGGGATGTATGCCAGGAGCCCAAGGTTGCTTTAACATAGAAAAAATCAATCAACATACTTAGCACATTAACAAATAAAAGGAGGCAAATCATGTGATCATTTCAAATGGATTCAGGAAAAGCATTTGAGAAAATAAATACCCATTTATGAAAAAAAAACTTACAGTAAACTAGTAACAGAAGGAAATTTCCTTAACTTGATGAAAAGCAGGTACAGAAAACCTACAGATGATTATTGGTGAAATACTGAACAATTTTCCCCCACTATTGCAAAGAAGTTAATATGGACTTAGAAGATTTGAATAATAAAATTAACAAGATTGATCTAATAAACCTAATATTTACATTCTTTTTAGAGCTGAGTGGAATATTTGCAAAAATCAATCACTCTTCTAAGACACAGCCACAAAAATAAATGAACAAATTTCAATGCATCAATATCATACAGACCACTTCTCTGATGAAAATACAATTAAATTACAAATCAATAATAAAAAAGGCAGTTAAAAATGGATTTGGTAATATGCCTTCCTAAATATAACTCATAGGCTAGGCAAAAATAACAAGAGAGATTTCAAAATTAAAAAGAAAATTAAAGTTCTACATTTAAAACAAAAAGTGTGACATAGCTAATAAAGTATCTGAGAGGTAATAACCTTAAGTACTTTCTTTAAAAAAAAACTGAGACAAAAAAAATTCCTCATTTCATGTACAAATAAAATGACTCAAATTAAGTGACTTGCTCCAGGTCACCCAGATGTAGGGTGAGGAACACAGAGTTCCCGACTCCCAGTTCACCAACCTCACAACATTTTGGGACCACATCATCCCCTCTTGAACTGTGTGTTTTAATAATGTCAAATCACTGGCTGATCATCAAACTGGATGCCTTTAACCATATTAAAACAGTGCTCCTTAAACACTGAGAGCACATTTGAATCACCTGGGATTTTGATAAATACAGATTCTGAATTACAGGTCTGAGATGAGCCCAAGATTACACATTTCTAACAAGCTCCCGGGTCATGTTACTTGGAGTAACAAGGCACTAGATCACACCTACACTTAGATAAATGATTATTATAATGGCATCTCAAAAACACAGCAAGATCCATGATGGGTCTAAATTATGTTCCACATAACCCTTCCTTAAAATTAATGATAATGTACTCCAATTTTAAGAGATGATCTAGGATAATGGTTTAAGAGAGTAGGCTTTGGAGGTAGAAGAAACTAGGTTTGAATTCTAGATCCATCACTTCTTACCTAGTGACTTTGGTCCAGTCAGAACTTGTCTAAAATAGAGTTTCCCAATCTGTACAATGGAGAGATTAACACCATCTACGTTCCATGAGGTTGTTGTGACACCAAATGATATCATCAGCTAAAAGCATTAAACGCAGTATGTGGTACACCATAGTTAAAAAAAATAATAAATGGCAACCAAGAATGATTAGTATGACAATAAAAGGGTTCCTGTTGAACATCCAACCAGAAAAGAAAACACACCTACAACCACCACAATGGATAAGAGGTTTCTAATGTAAAAAGGTAAATCTCAAGGACAAATACAACTTTGAGATGATTTGAGATAATGTCTGCATCTGCACTGACACCAAGATGCTCAAAGACATTCTGTGTCAGCCTCCCGCTCACGTAGGCCACACACCAATGTTCGCTTTCCCTCATCAGACCCGTATGTCTTCCTTCTCCATGTGTCTGTGTACAGTAACTGTCACAGAGGTCTTCTTTTTTTTTTTTTTTTTTAAAGATTTTATTTATTTATTTGACAGACAGAGATCACAAGTAGGCAGAGAGGCAGGCAGAGAGAGAGGAAGGGAAGCAGGCTCCCCCATGAGCAGAGAGCCCGATGTGGGGCTCGATCCCAGGATCCTGAGATCATGGAGGTCTTCTTTTTTAAAAATGGTTTTGGATTTTTCTACTGATACAAAGTTCACGTACCATAAAATTCACCCTTCTAAAATCTATGATTCCGTGGTTTTTAGTGTATTCACTAGGCTATGCAAACATCACCACGATCTAATTCCAGAATATTTTATTCACCCCAGAAACTCCATTTCCATTAGCAGTCTTCCCCATTTCCCCCTGTTCTCAGACCATAAATGTCCATCAGTTGATGCATGGATTTTAAAAATGTGGTATATCCACACAATGGAATATTACTCGGGCAGAATACGATCAAACTGCCGATACATACAATAATATGGATGGATGAACGCTGAAGACATTAAACCACTAAAAGAAGCCAGACACAAAAAACCACATATTATATGAGTCCATTTATATGAAATATCCAGAGTTGGCACATCCGCAGACATAGAAAGCAGATTAATGGTTCCCTAGGGCTACAGGGAGGAGAATGTGGACTGACTACTGAGGGATAGTACAGGGTATCTTCTAGAGGTGATAAAAATGTTCTAAGATTAGCTTGTGGTCATGCTTGCACAGCTCAGTGAATACACTGAAAACCACTGAATGGCATACTTCAATGACTAATTTTATGGTATATGAGTTATATATCAAAAAAGATGTTAAAAATACATAGGATTACAAAAAAACCAACTCTACTGAAGTGAGGTTATCAAAATATTAAGGGAAAACCCCCCCTGAGGACAGGAGACCAGCTTGAAGATGGATGCAGTGAGTAATCAGATGATAAGGACCTGAATGGAGGCGGGTTGCGGTGGGAAAGAGGACCCAACAGGAGACTGACGGATGAAATGCAAGGGAGGAGGGAGAGAACCATGGCTAACCCCTCAGGTTGCTGGCCTGAAAACGGCACCCCCTACCTATATGATGAAGACAGATGTGACAGTGCTCCCTGTACTTACATGTGTCATCTCTACATAGCTACGTGTATTCACACAGCCAATACGGTGTCTAGCATGTGGATGTACTTACATAAACTGCCAAGTCTCGCCAGATGCCAACATGAGATGTGATCTACTTGTGTGTACACAGAGATATGGTTCCAGATGACAAATCGTGTTTCTGCTTGTCTGTTTACCAGCTTGCAACCCTTCTAGACTATAGGTTCCTGGAGGTTGGGGGCTTGTTGCTTTATCCCCAGGGCCATGCAGTAAATATTTGCTGAAAGATTAAAATGAATGATACTGGGAATACTGGGAAGTTGATTTGGGGAGAGATGCTAATCTTTTTTTTTTTTTTTAATTTTTATTTATTTGAGAGAGAGAGAGTGTGAGCACAAAGTGGGGAGGGGCAGAGAGAGAAGCAGACTCCCATCTGAGCAGAGAGCCTGATGCAGGACTTGATCCCAAGGCCCTGAGATCATGACCTAAGTTGAAGGTAGACGCTTAACCAACTGAGCCTCCCAGCTGCCCCTAGAGATGCTAACCTTTAAGAAGATAATACATTGGGATAGTTAAGAGCCCTGCATTCAAATTCTGACTCAATCATTATTTGCCAAGAGATAGCGGATGAGGTACTTGATTTGTTTGAAACCTTCCCAAGGTTGCCATAAGAGCTTGCTGCAATGTTGCCCCGATGTAGGGGTCCCAGGAACGCTGATGTTTGTCTCCTCTGGGTCTGAAGAAGAAACTATCCCCAAAGTATCCATCTCTGTCTTCCTTCCACAAGCTGCATATACAGGCGCACACTGTTTCGCTGGCTCAGCATAGGTCTGGCGGTGGGCTGCAGCTTATCACAAGAAGGCAGAACTCCTGGCATTCCTTCACCAACTATCACATGGCTCCTGGCCAGGCCAGAGCCCAGGAGGAAAGTGGGAAGGGTCAGAGCTGCAGAGGCACTGCTGACCCCAGAACCAAGTCCCAGCTCCCCAGAGTCTGTGGAGAAGTTGTGAGAGGAATACCATCTGGGATTACCATCCTCACTTTCGAAAATCACCTATTATGCCAGAAAAGAGAGGACAACAGCAACGTGCCATCGAGAGGGAGTGCTCAAAGTCACATTTTTGCTCCTCATTACTCAATGCACATTTTCTAAGAGTCACTGATGCCTCGCAGAAAACTTTGAAAAAACATTCTATTACAAGACCATCTGCTGAAGTATCGTAGGCTTTCTCTGCAGCCCCCATTTTCTTTTATTACCAGGAAAAGCTGCATGAAAATGGTTTCATTCTGAAGGCTTGTATCTGCTCATGCTGCTTCTTTCCCAATCTCCACCCACGGGCTGCAGTGCTGAGACCCCATCTCCCCATCTGTAGCGTGGACATGGTGCCCACATCTAGAGGATGAAAGAACAGAGGCTTCAGGTGCGACAGAGCACAGGACAGATGGCCTCCAAGGCAACCGAAGCTTGCTGTCCCCACGCAGCCCAGGTAAGGAAAGAACAAGACCACAGGGGAGGTGACAATGGAAAATGTGCCATGCCAGTTAACTCTGTGTACGTATGACATGTTTGATACGGTAAGTACCGTAAGTTCTGCAGGAGTCCTTCCTCCTAGCAAGACCTAGATGTTGTCCAAAAAGTACAGTCTTGGTTATAACAAAAAGAAGGATCAGAGAAGTCTCATGAGACAAGCAGGGACACGTCAATAAAAGCAGCACTGACCATTTATTAACAGGTAATAAATTACTGAAGTGCTCCTTTAATTTACACAACAGCCAGTAAAGTAGAGAACTATTATTAAACCCACTTACAAGGCAAGAAAAATGAGGCACAGAGTAATTAGGTCACCTATCAGTACATGGGAGAGCTAAAATCTTAAAGCAAATGGACCTCATCCCCTAGAGTAATAAAATTCTACCTGGCATAATCTTCCAAGGAAGACTGTCTTAAGAAATTCATATCACCTCTGCAGTTTCTAATATAGTCCTAGGGCACAGGAATGATAAGGCTTGGAAATTGAACATACCCATTCTAGTACACAATTCTCTTTAGTGGTGGGGTGGCGGAAAAGGAGGAAGGCAGGAGGAAGCCCAGATTTGCAGAGAGCAACATTGAACACACAGCACCTCCTCCATGGTAAAGCCCTAAGCAATTGCCCAATCTGCTCTAGAAAAGCGTTGGCCTTGGGGCCCTCCTGTCTCGGTCTTATCATTCGGCATAGTATTAGAGCACTTATCAGTCCCTCCCAGGGATCATGAACCCCCTGAGGACAGCAAACTTTCATCTCTACATCTGAAGCTTTGAACTCAGTCAGGGTCACTAAGCATTTGCTGAACAGACGAAAGAATAGGTCTAGAAAGAATGTCAAACTAGTGGCCTAGGAACTGCATGATCCTATTTTGTTTAGTCTGTTAGGTGGTTTTGGTGGCTTGGTCTGTAACTAAACCCATCACCAGCATTTACAAAACTGGAAACTTTACACAGAAAATATTTTGACTTCCACAGGAAAAACCTGAAAACAGGGCCTCAGCCAAGTGTATGGATGAAAGCTTCCGCTGTGGACAGGACCACTGACTCCAGCAGCCACACCTGCCACAGCCACCCTCAGTGAGAGCAGGTTCCCTGGAGCAGGGTGGTGGAGCCCTAGTCTCAGCAGCCCACCTGATGCAGCCAACACCTCCTACCCTGCTGATAACCTCTCCCTGCTCAAAGCTCTGCACAATCCCTGCTCTGACCTTTGCCTCTCCCTAAAAGTGTCCCTTTTGTGTGGGCCACAGGCGTGTCCTTAGTGCCAGTAGCCAGATGATCCTTGGGGTGAAGGATCCTCTCATGAATGAGACACACAACAGAGGGATAGCTAGATGTACACTGCCAAGCAAACAAGATGCCGGGCGCCGACAAAGGGCTATGAGGACAGACTAACAGCCCAGAGAGGGGGTGACAAAGTGACAGTGGGTGACCACACAAAGCCCCTCTGAGGAGGTGACATTGGGGCTGACAGCCAAATGATAGGAAAGGAGGCCCACAAAGATCCTGTGGCAGCTCCTTCCCAACAGAGGAGACACACATGCAAAGGCTCCCACATAGGAACAAACACAACACGCTCAAGGCACAGAGAGAACAGAACACACACCAGGACACACAGATGGGTGAAGCAGGAGGGGCGGGGGGAAAGCCAGGCCACGGCCACTGTGCATGCAGGGCCTGGCAGGCCGCGCCAAGGAGTACACAGTGTCTTCTAGGAACAGTGGGGAGCCACTGGGGAGTTTTAAGCAGGAGGGTGATATAATCTGATTTATTTATTTTTTAAATCCAGTTCATAGAAGCCAAACTGGAAGGCCGCTGCCCAAGAGGATGGCCTGATTATCTCTCTTCCCGCACTGTGCACTTGCAAGCGCAGGCACACAAAATACCAACTGTGGTTATGACAGCTGTATGCTACACAGAGGCGGCAAGGAGAAACCTTTACAGAGGAAATAATATGCAATTTTCTAGCTGAACACCTTTTAAAAAGTAATGACGGAGAATAAAACGTGAGCGAGGCAGGGCTGTCTTCGGGCGCAGGGTAACAACATGCCACGTGAAATAAGCTGAAGAGTCGGGCTAAGCGGGCTCACCCTTCTATCAAAATCCACAGGCTGAGAAGATGGAGATGGGGAGGGAGGTGGAGGGCCAGGATTCAACTCAGCTGCCTGCCGCTTCTCACCGTACTACAGCTATTAAGAGTTCAGAGACGCCGCTTAGCCGTGACACGCAACAGAACCGTGTCTGCTTGCAGAGAATAAGGCCTGATCTAAAACCCCTGCTCCAGGCCAGAGGGAAATACACATCCCAAGCAGAGGCAGCCTTGCCTGTGAGTGCAGAGTCTCCCATGCCCCGAGGCTTCCAGAGCAATCATTCTCTAACCTGATGTGAACCTCAGACCCAAGGATCAGGTGTGCAAAGCATTCTGCAGAGTGCCAGGAGGTGAAGGAGTCAGAGAAGCAGACCCTAACTAGCTTCAGGTGGCTCAGGTCCTACCCTGAGCCCGTAACTGTGGCAGCAGGTGGGCAGGGGGCGCGCGGATCTTAAATCCAGGCAGTCTAGCCTGGAGACCACAGCCTTAGCCACTATGGCTGCATTTTATTCCATAAAATACTGTGAAATAACAATAATTAGCATTTGCTAAAACATATGAATTATTATCAGATTTATTTCCTCTTGATAGCATTCAATGATCTGAGCTAATATTATCATTATCCCTACTTTACAGATAGGAATAATAAAGAAATGATTTGCCAAAGGTCACAGTGCCATTAAGTGGCAGCCCTGGGAATTAAACTCAGATCTTCTGAGTTCAAACCCTATCTCTCTCCCACCCTCGACTCCTGCCATCCACCATGCTAGAGTTTAGACATAGTCAGAGACCCCAATTTATGGCTCTAAAAGTACATGAGAACAGATTCTACTTAATTAGTCCCTAATAAAACCACTGTATTAGTAGTCAGCAATAAATAATTTTAATATTCACTAGCTTTGTTTTAGTAGTTACTAAGAGAGATCATGGGCTCTGTGCAGCACTGTCTTCCCTCCACTATAGACACCTAGACCTGGGCTCAAACAACATCAAGAACACAGAACAGCCACCATGGAGCCAGGATGGGGCTCCCTGGGCTCTAGGTCTGCTCCCACGGCACTACCCAGTGGCCAAGCTGCAGAAGATGGCAGAAGTCACGCAGATGATAAGTTATCATCCCGGGCCCTGGCAGCCATGCAGACGTCTGCTCAACTCTGTGGGTCCATCTACAATCCTTGCCAGGGTTACCTCAGGGGATAATGATATGAGAAACTGAGTAATACTCATTGTTCCTCGAGCTTGTCTCGACCACCTGGAAAAGCCCACCCATTCCCCACGGCAGCACCCCTTCCTCCACAGACTCATGAGACTCCTCAGCTCCTACTGTTCTGTGCCAGAAATGTCTCTTTTTCTCTACTGTGCCTGCCAGCCTGGCAGATTCTTTGAGGGTCTGCCCACATGCTCTGTTGTTGTTCAACTGTCCAAGCCCCGACCAACCCTTCCTTCAGCATCCTCTAAATCCTGCCTTGGGGTCTTGGGCGCAGGGAGAGGTGCTTCCCAATTTCTAAGTGGGGCCACATACGTGCATTCTCTGTACCCATCAGAGGGGGCCCCTGATTTGCCCCCCCCATCACTGTTCCATGAAATCTGAATGCTGAGTAAATGACACAGACTGGAGTGGCTGATGGAGGGCACAGCGACAGCAACAAGAGCAGCAGTACGATGAGGATCTGACTGGGTAGGGTTCCAGAGCGGAGGCCTGCCTGGGAGCTCCCTGGCCTCCAGGCTGTTCCCGACACCTGCCCTCACCTTTGCCCCTGAATCATGCCCACCGGCAAGGCCCCAACATCCCTCCCATGAGTTCCCCCTCTGTTTACGACTGCCAGAGCTGGCTTCTATGGCTGCAGTCAAAGTCCTGGCTGACTTTTGCTCTTCCTCTCATCCAAACAGAACTGTTTCTCTCATTGGACTTAGATATATTTTATAATTACTTTAATTATTGTTACACTAAGTGATCTATAGCTATTGACTCCCCTGCAAATACAGGAGCTTCATGAGGGAAGCCTCAGGTCCCTTCTACTTGTCCGGCACAGTACCTGGCAAAGAGACATGGAACAAATGGATGTGAACAAGATTTATACATTTATACTTTCAAGTCAACAAAAGCATAACCTAGGCCACCTAAAACAATGCTGTGACCTTCAGGAGTCTTCTTGGGAGGTTACACATTTACTCTCCAACATACACCGCATGACCACGGTTACTGCCGCTGCCTACTAAGCGGATGCTGGATGAGGGCCCGTCACACTCACACAGTCATGACGTGGCGGCGATGGGGTTTGAATTCAGGTTCGTGCAATTCTGAAGCCCACATTGTTCCTGCCTCCCACACACTGCTTCTCAATAGGTCTTTTTTAAGGACTACGATGGGCAATGTAAATTCTTTTAACAAAGCTGCTGCTGTTCAAACTACTGTTTAGAAACTCTTTTCAGAATTAATGTTTTGATGCCTATCTTTAATAGTGGCAAATCTTCGATCTTTAAGAGAAGTTTTGAGTTTCTGGAAAGAGCCAGAAGGTTTCTGTGTCTGGGCCAAAGAAGGAGGCAAGGTGTCCTGACAGGGGGCACACCCAGCCACAGAATATGCAGAGTGCACTGAATCCCAGGAAGAAACTGACTCCTCATGTGGATTCTTAACTAGCAAGTGCTAGGAGTGAGCACAGGGTTTCAACTCTGCTTAGAGCTGGAAGGGATGTGGTGAATGGGTCCACATGGGTGTGCTCAGGCATGTATACACACATGCATACGTGAGTGTGTGCACCTGTGTGGGACTGACTGCTGATTACTTCCCATTATACCTCTGGTTACACCCTTATGGGAACTGTGTCAGTGTGAGCCTCGTCTGTCCCACTACACTTTGAGGCACTGAGGGAGCGCTTATTAGCACAATGGGGGACTGGATCTGCAAACTGCTTGACACGAGGTGATGACCAGGAAGGCAAAATGCTTCCGTGAAGATTCTCCTCACCCTCCCCAGATCAGCAGACCTTGGCTGAAGTGGAGCCTCCCCTGACATGCTCCCTCTTCCCTCCCAGTGGCACTGTGGTGGGCCTAACTTGGCTGACTGTGATCACTTCTGGTCCCACACCAGCCTCCGAGCAAAGAAAGCACACTGAAATATGAGGATGGCAGTAATTCCAACAACCAAAAGACTCTCCAAGCATCCTGTGTCCTCCCCTTGGCAAAAGCAAGAAAAGAACACCACCCTTCCTTTGGAAAGAGGCCCTGAGGACTTCCCAGCTTAGAGTCCTAGATGTTCAAGCAGCAAACAGGCAGCACACATTTGCAGGAAGGATACTGATGGCTTTTTGTGTATTCCACAAATATTCAGAAGCCGCTACAAGACAACTGGCACTGAGGTTGGTGTAGACATGATGGAGATAGGGCAGAGAACCTGCACGCAAGTGCCCTGTAGCTTCTGGGACAAGGACCCTAACCCTGGCCTTCAAGTGCACTCTCTCACTGTTGCTGGATGGGGCTAACCTAGAACGAGAGAATGCAGCATGTGGTTGGAGAGAGGAATGGACAGGAGAAGGTTGCTCAAGAGCCTACCATGAGCCACTGGACACACTAGATGCATCACTAATACCCTGATCCAGGGATGTTGTTATAAAATCCCAACTCTGAACCTTACTACATGATGGGCCTTGAGAAAGTCACCTTGCCGCTCTGTGCCTCAGTTTCTCCATCTGCACAGTGGGGAAGACTATCAAAATCCTGTGTGAAAAGCTTCAGGTAGTCCCTTTGCTATCTTCTTTCATCAACACCTGTTGGCCACATGTTTTACACACCTTGGAAAAGCATTTATCATACTTTTTAACCCTTTCTGCAGGAAGAACCCAAACGAGGATAGCTCCAACAACCACACAGCAAGTCCCTCATGGCTCACAGCAAGCCTGTCACATGCTCAGCTCTTATTCAACCTCAGTGGCATGCTCCCACCCAGACAGTAAACCAAATACTGTCTTCTCCTTTCAGATGGCAGGGAGTGGTAAGAAGAGTCTCACCTTCCTCATGGAGATTTAGATCGAGGCTGAAGTGTACCTACTGAACACAATCAGCTTCTCAGTCCAGTAGACACAGGGCACACATGCTGACCCAACAGGGAATCGTCTCCAACAGTACTAGATACCAACCCAGGGCAGGGTGCCTTTGACCCTGAGAGAGTGCTCTGTTGACTGCAAGGGTCCCGCTGGGCCCTGCTCTGTGCGAGGTATTGGGAGCACTGAGATAAATCAGGCAAGGCCACTGCCACCACTTAAGATGGGGAGACAGACACATGACTAACTGGAGCACAGCACTTAAAGTATTATCACAGAGGTATCTGAAGAGGAGAGATCACCCAACTCTACCTTGGAAGGGTCAAGACAGTTCAGAGAGGAGGAAACAGTCTAGCTGAAGACTGAGAAAGTCCATTAGGCAGTGAAGCAGGCCAAATATAAGCCACACAGCACATAAGCAGGCACAGGCACATGAAAGAACTGTCCTGTGAGTGATGGTGCCACTTGGCTGCAGTCCAGAGGGAGTGAGGAGGAGCGACGGGGTATAGAGCCAGGAGAGGCAGGCAAGGCCAGAGCCCAAAGGGCCCTGGATGCTATGGAAAGGGTCTAGGTAATGGAGAGGCTCTGAGGAGTTGCAATGAGGGACATTCCTACTCCAAATGGCCTCTTCTCGAGGTCTATCTCATGGAAGTCCTAAAGGAAATTGCTAGAGGGAGGGGGACAAGGGTCAAAAGACCATGCAACCAATTTATGGTTTAGACAAGAGATGATGAGGCCAGAAAATGAAAGCAGCAGCCATAACTAGGCTTCCTTTTGAAGAGAGATTATGGGGTGAGGGGAACATGTCTACACCAAAGAAAAGTAAGTTGGGACCCAACAAGAGCAGTGGGTGAGGAGAACGGCAAATCCCATCGTGAACACGCTGTGTGTTCGGTGGTCTCTGGTGAGAGGCATCCAGGAGACACAGCTGGGTGTGTGCACTGGCCGAGGCCTCAGCAAGTAACGCAGAGGAGGGGACCTTCAACACAAAGGCAGCAGCTGAAGCCCCAGCACAGAAAGCCCACCTAGGCGTGTGCGCTGCCCGTGGCTGTCGTGGGAGCCTCAGCAGGGCCAGAGGCTCTGAAGAAGTGCCACATCCACGGCCCTTCTTCCCATCCTCACATCCTAGTTGCAACGGGCATCCAGTGATGCAAGCAGTCCAAGGGTAACTAACTCAAGCAGGAGGAGATCCGCTTCCCACACAGCCTACTGGGCCACCTGTCCTGCAGAAAAGGAATGATAACTCCTGGACAAGACCTAAAAAGTAGCCCTCCAGGGGCACCTGGGTGGCTCAGTGGGTTAAAGCCTCTGCCTTCAGCTCAGGTCATGATCTTGGGGTCCTGGGATCGAGCCCCACATCGGGCTCTCTGCTCAGCAGGGAGCCTGCTTCCGCACCCCCACCCCCTGCCTGCCTCTCTGCCTACTTGTGATCGCTGTCAAATAAATAAAATCTTAAAAAAAAAAAAAAAAAAAGTAGCCCTCCAAAGGCCCTGGAAAACAGCCAAACACTAGCAGGAGTTGGAGGGAAGGCAACAGAGAAGGAGGAAATGATACTGGGAGAGGACCGTTTTTAATGGGTTTTACCTAAAAGCGGCTCCCATTCGGGGCCACAGCAGGAGCCTAGGAACCAAAGACAAAAGCAGAACTCTGAGTTCAGGGAGTGAAGGGGGACACCCCAGAAAGGAGAGACCCAAATCCTGCACATCAACTCTGCTCAATTCTCTGGGTGACCCCGGAGCTGCACACAAGTGGGACAGAATTTGCAGCATGTGGTGAAAGCGGTCCTCAGAAGATACTCGATGGCTTTAAACACCTACATTAGGGAAGAAGGTGCACTGGATCCATGATCCACTTTAAGAAGCTGGAAAAAAAAAAACCCAACAACAAACCTGGCTAATTAAACCCAGAGTAAGTAGAAGAAAGAAAATAATATAAATAGGAGTGTAAATCAATGCAACAGAAAGCAAAAAACGGAAGAAAATCAACAAAGTCAAAAATTGTTTTTTTTTAAAAGATCAACAAAATTGATGAGTCCCTAGCTTGACTGACACAGAAACAAAGGAGAACACAAACGATCGATCTCTGGAATGAAAGAGGGGCTATCACTGATACGTACAAAGTGCACACTTGAGGGGCTCAGAGGACACCAAGTGGACATCACTGGGGAAGGCTTTGTGGGGAGCCTCTACTGCCAGGGAGGGAGTGCCTGCACTGGAGGGGCTGGGGCAGACATGAACATAGTTCTGACTGCCCATGTCCCCTCCCAGACAGGACTTCCCCTCTCCCTGCCAGACATCACGTGTGACTCCAGTAAGAACAATCCTAAGCAGAGGCACCCGTTGAGCGGAGGTTAAAAACGGCTGGGTCCTCTCCCACCCAACTCTCCTGGCCTGTGACACAGCTTCCCAGACCCCAGCTGCCCATCAGTATCCCCCTAACACACATGCTTTTATTTAAGCTAGGCAGAGCCAGTTTCTATGGTCTCCAAAGAATCCTAGTTGCTCTCAGGTGCTCGGGTACCCCAAGTTAGGACAAATGGCAGGTACATGGAGGAGAGCACGACAGCCAGAGGAAAGGGACATGCAACTTTTACAGGAAGAAAGACAAGGTCAGAGGTGGTGTCGTGTCGTAAGAGCCTGTACTCAAACTCCAGACTATTCTCTTCCCCTGGAAGAGGTGGTCAGGCCTGAGCTCTTGGTGCAGCTGAGAAATGACAAGGAGAGAGACGTCCGCAGGAAGAATTCTCTTGGGACAAGAGAGTCACCAGGACGTTCTGGGATGGAGAACCTTCCTGGCAATGTGAATGTTTTTCCACCGAAGGAGAATTCAGTGAGAGAGAAGGAAAAGGAAGTAGCCCTGCCTCCGGGCCTGATACCTTAAGCTTCTCCCTTGTCCTGGCTTCCCAGTCCATCTTGGGAACTGGTGTATCTCCAAGCAAGCCAGCACACACGGACTGTGCCACAGCTCCCACCCAGCTCGACAGCCCGGTAGCTACTGCTGCTGCCCCTGGGGGAGCAGGGCTATGCACTCAGCCCAGCGCACAAGACAGGAGGCCCCGAGTTCACACATTGCTGTGCTGTGTTCAGGAAGCTTTGCCAACTTATCTAATTAACTTACCTCCTGTCTCTCAGGGGCTGGAGGGAAAAGGTGTTCTCCCTTTTAGCAGACTTGAGAAGGGAAGAAAGGAGGCAGTGTCTTAATGAGTGACTTATCAGGGCACGGGAAGGGGGAAGGAATCCTCAATTCCTAGTTCAGCATTCTCCTCACCTCTTCCTGCCATTCATTTCATCGTCATTCCTTAAGCATGTACTCTGTGCCAGACCCTAAAGCATAAAACACATTCCCTGCTTTCAAGCTCACAGTTTCGCTAATAAGAATGGCAGATAAATAGCTAATTGCTCATTCATTCAGTCTCATTCATCAGATAGGCAGAGTGTAACAAGAAGTTCAAATCCAGCCTCGGGTACTGGCTGTATAATCACAGGCAAGTTACATAACCTATCAGAGCTTTGATTTCCCTGGGCAGAATATGGGGTGGGGAGGGGGGCTGCTACCTCCCAGTGGTGGTGGTGCTGCCTGAGTTCAGTGAGATGATGGACACCTGGCACACAGCAAGTGCTTGACGTTCGTTCCCTTCCTCCATTCCCTTCTAGATCAAAGCCTTAACTGCTCTTTGCAGAGGTCCATTTTCTTTCCTCCATCTGTGAGCCAAGGGACATAAGCACAGTGAGCAGCACACAGTAGGCTTTCACAGTAAACTTGTTATTATTACCATCACTGGACTACACCTTGGAGTCACAGGATATAGACATTTAACAAGTATTTATTGGGCCTATTATGTGCCAGTCACAGTCAGTGCGAAGTTGGGGAAGAAGGGGCTTCGAGCAGGAACATAAATAATGAACGGTGATGCTGCTAACTAAGCCCAGACAGTAAAGAAAGAACAAGCCTTCATCCCAGTCAGGTCACAGGGTTGTGGGGAGGGGGTTACAGGGAATAAGCCAAGGTCTGAGTTTTAGGGACCCATGAGCACCTCAAAGGAGAGGTCAAGTGGAGCACCGGTTACACAGGCTGGAGCTGAGGAAACTCCTCAGCTTAGAGAGGACAAATGAAACCCAGGATGAGATGACATTTCCAGGGAAACCACAAAGGCTAAAAAGAGGAAAGGCTGGGGTGTAAGGCTGGGACCCCAATCCCTAAGGTGGAAAGGAGAGGGGGACCATAGCAGAGTAGACAAAAGGACAAGTGCTGAAGAGTGGTGGAGATCCCAGATGAGAGTGGCATCTTCCCCAGGGGAAGAAGACGGGTCCTCAGTGTCCATACCCAGGGAAAGGTTCCAGAGAATGAGGCCCCCTCCAGGCCACTGACTTATGTTGGTGTGTTTCAAACCATGTCTCTTTGGAGGCACCCTGGGAACTGCCACAGCTCAGGAGGGACAGTCAGGTGGGCCCTTCACTCTTATCTGAACCAGAGCAACTTGGATTTCATTTGACATTCTTGTCTTTACCCTCCACTCCCCTCCTAAGCACTCACCAAATGTAATTGATTTTTCCTAGTAAATATTTCCTGAGCCATCCCTTGTCTTTTTTCCATCCATCGTTCTGGATCAGGCCACATTAACGGACTCCTGGATTCCTCCAGCAGCAAGGAACTGCTTTCCCTTCCTCCAGCCTGGGTTCACTCTGGGTCAGTCTTCACACGGCAGCAAGAGTCATCTTCTCAAAACACAAATCTGATCATGTTTTTTCCCTACATATAAGCCTTCAGTTGATTCACAGTGTCCATAAAACAAAGGTCATATCTCCTCACAATGGCTTTCAATGCTTGAATGATGGGGTTTCTGCCTATCCCCCAAGTCTCATCTGTTTCCTCTCATTCTCCCATATCTCCTGGCACACTGTCTCCTCTTCCTGGTTGGTTCCTCCCTCCCAACACCCTTTACCTGTTAAGCCCTACTTACTGTTCGAGTCTCAAGTCTCATTGCCTCTGGGAAGCCTTCCCTAATCCTTCAAGTCCAGGTGTCCTTTCCATGGAGCACCAAGAATTCTCAGCTTCCTCCACCATTACAGTCACTGGCTGGATCCTGTCCTACCTCTTCTGCAAAAACTGACCCCAGCATGGAAGTGGAAAGCTATAACTATGCTCTAGAAGAGGCCTTGCTAGTAGATTGCTATTGCCAATATGATATGGTGACAAAAATCTGTTTAGGAGTTAGAAAACATGGTTCTGAGTCTCTACTTTTTATTTACTAGATATAAGATCCTGGATAAATGACAAGCTATGTCTCTGGGTCTCGGTTCCCCTGGACACTCATGATAAAAACTCAGAAATTTAGGCAAAGAAATCTGACAAAGAGTATCTATAAAAACCTATAGCTAATGTCATACTTAACAGTGAAATACTGGTGATCTGACCGTAGGTCCACAAATAAGAGAACATCCACTATAATACTTTCTATCCTAAATTGTACTGGGGGTCCAGCAAGGGCAACAGGGCAAGAAAACAAATGAAATTTTTAAAAATTCCAGTCTATAGACTGGGTAGGAAAA
This sequence comes from Enhydra lutris kenyoni, assembly GCF_002288905.1. Classification (NCBI taxonomy): domain Eukaryota; kingdom Metazoa; phylum Chordata; class Mammalia; order Carnivora; family Mustelidae; genus Enhydra; species Enhydra lutris. The sequence continues at coordinate 3,146,034 of NW_019154150.1, forward strand.
GTGAAATTGCCATGACACTCAGACAACAAGACTGTGTAAGGAAACCACACAATTGGTGAGCTAATAAGAGAATTTATGAAAGTTGCAGGATACAAAGTTTTAAAATTATTTAATTGTATTTCCATATAATAACAATAAGTTAAAAATAAATAAAATAAAATGAAAAACAATACCATGTCTATTAGCATTCAAAAATAGAAAACATCTAGAAATAAATCAAACAAAAGAGATCTAAGACCACTACACAACACAGAAATCTATAAAACACTGCTGAGACAACCTAAACAAATAGATATCTGTGGGAAGGTTAGGGGGTGGAGAGGCTGGGTGGGAAGTGGGAGGAAGGGGAGAGGGAGTAGAGATAAGAATCAAGAATGTTAAGATGTCAATTCTCTCCAAATTAATCTATAGATAGATATTAATCTGACACACTGATTCTAAAATTGATACAGAAATGCAAAGGACCTAGAAAAGCCCAGGTAGTTTTGAAAGCAGCGAAACTGGAGGACAAATACATGAGGTAATCAGACACACTATAAGGCAACAATAATTAACAAAGAGTATTATTGGCACAAGAAAGAAACACAGACCAATTGAACTGAATGGATCCAGAAATAGCCCTTGTATATAGAGTCAACTGATTAATGACAAAGGTCCTCATGAAATCCAGTGAGGAAAGAATGATCTTTTTAATAAATGGATATCCCTACCTGATACCTCATACAAAATTTAATTCACATTGGATCAGAGATCTAAATGAGAAAGATTTTGTTAAAAAATTGAAATATAGTACCAATGCAATCCCTATCAAAATTTCAGGTGCTTTTTTCCTTCTGCAGAAATAAGACATCCTAAATTCATACAAAACCTCAAGGGACCCCTCCCCCAACTAGTCAAAATTGTCAGGAAAAAGAACAAAACTAGAGGATTCATCTTTCTTGATTTCAAAACCTACTACAAAGCTCAGTAACCAAGACAGTGTGGTACTGACATAAGGATAGTCATATAAATTAATGGAATATAATTCAGAGTCCAAAAATTAACCTTGTATTTATAATCAATTGATTTCAACAGGAGTGTGAAGTCCACACAATGAGGAAACTGATAATGCTAGTACAACTGGATGTCCAAATGCCAAAGAAAGAATTTGGACTCTTACCTCACACCATGTACAGAAATTAACTCAAAAGGGACCAAGGACCTAAATTTGAGAGCTAAAACCATAAAACTCTTGGAAGAAAATATCAGGATAAATCTTCACGACTTTGAATTTGGTGAGGGATTCTTAGATATGACAACAAAAGCACAAGTAACCAATGAAAAAATAAATTGAACTTTATTGAAATTTAAAACTTTTGTATTTTAAAGGACACCCACAGAATGGGTGATAATATTTGCAAATCATTTCTCTCACAAGGGATTATATCCAGAATATATAAAGGACTCTTACAACTCAGAAGTTTAGAAGGCAAATAACCTAACTTAAAAAGAGCAAAGGATTCAAATAGACATTTCTTCAAAGAGTGTATACAAATGGCCAATAACCACATAAAAAGAGGCTTGGGGCACCTGGGTAGCACTATTGGTTAAGTGGCCAATGCTTGGTTTTGGCTCAGGTCGTGATCTTAGGGTCCTGGAATTGAGACCTGAGTTTGACTCCCTGCTGCTTTAGGATTCTGTCTCTTCCCTCTGCCCCTTCCATCACTTGCTGGTGCAATCTCTCCCTCTCTCTCAAATAAATAAATAAATCTCAAAAAAAAAAAAAGATGCTCAATATCACTAATCATTGGAGAAATGCAAATCAAACCACAGAAGGTACTACTTCACACCCACTAGTATAGTTATAATTGAAAGAACAGACAATAACAGGCATTGACAAGAATGTGGAGAAACTGGAACCCTCATACATCACTGGTTGAAATGTGAAATAATATAGCTACTTTGGAAAATAGTCTGATCGTTCCTCAAATGGTTAAAGCTAAGAGTTACCATATATGGGAATAATTCTACTGAATAATAGCTATACAAAAGAATTGAAAACATAGGTCCAATAAGAACTTATTTATAAATTTTTATAAGCATTATTCATAACTCAATAGTTGAAACAACAACAATAAATGGAAAAATAAAATGGGGTATAACTGTACAATGGAATACTATTCACCCATAAAAGAGAATGAAACACTGATAGATGCTACAATGTAGATGAACCTTGAAAATATTATGTTCAGTGAAAGAAGCCAGACACAAAGGCCATGTATTTCACAATGCTATTTGCATGAAATGTCCAGAATAGGCAAATCCATAGATACAGAAAATAGATGGTATGGTTTGCAGGGGCTGGAGATTGGGAGGGAATAGGGAATTACTGTTATTGGGTAAGAGGTATCTGGGGATAGTATGAAAATGTTCTGGAATTAGTGGTGATTACTGCAAAATTCTATGAATATACTAAAAACAATGACTATACACCTTAAAGGGGTTAATTTTATGGTATGTGAATTATAGCTACATATAACTGTAATCTTCTAAAGTGCTTCTAGAAGAAAACAATAGAGAGTGGAAACAACTTCATGGCCACAGTATAAGCAAAGATGTTCTAAACAGGAAACAAAAAGCACTAAATGTAAAGAAAAGGTTGACAAAAGTGACTTAACAAAAGAGATTATTAAGAGAATGAAGAGGCAGGTCCAGATGTGGAGAAGGTATTTGGGTTATATATTTTCAACAAAGGACTCAATTGAAAATAAATAAAATACTCCTACAAATTGATTAAAAAAAAAGACAATCCAAATATTTTCAAATGAGCAAAAAATTTGAACCAACACTTCACAAAAGAGGATATCTAAATGGCAATAAACATTCGAAAAGGTACTCAACCTCAACAATCATCAGGAAATGCAAATTAAAACCATTGTATCACTACCTGAACAGTCCAAACTCAAACAAATGACAGTAAGAAAGAAGGATGAAGATGTGGGGTAACTAGAACCATCATACATTACTGGAGGGGATGTAAACTGATACAACCACTTGAGAAAACTGGCAATTCCACTTTCAGGTAAATACTCAACAGAAACAAATGCTATGTCCACCAAAACACATGTACAAAAATAGTCACAATGGCATTATTCCTAAGAGTCCCAAAATGGAAACAATGTAAATGTCCATCACGTAGCTGGCTTGGTAAACTGAGCTATGTTCAGAGAATGAACTGCTACCCGGTGATGGAAAAGAGAAAACCCTTGCTAAACACAGAAATGAATCTCACAGACGTTAATGTGCAGCCAGACAAGCCACAAAGAAAAGAATACCATACTGTGCACCTCCATGTACACGAAGTGCAAAAACAGGCAAGCCAATCCATGATGGCAAAAGTCAAGATGGCAGTGGTTCTGTTTGGGGAGTACTGATTAAGAGAAGCCCCAAGGGAACTTTCTGTGATATAAGAAATCATCTGTATCTCAATCCAGGTAGTGATTACACCTATGCAAAAACGTACAGAACGGTTAGGTTATGTGCATTTATTTGTACACCTCAATAAACTATATTTTAAAAATAACTTGGTTAGCCACCATGGTCAAGGAGGCCAAAGTAAGAAGCTAGAATGCTTGTTAGAAATGTGTCTTTGGGTGCCTGGGTAGGTCAGTCAGTTAAATGTCTGCCTTTGGCTCAGGTCATGATCCCAGGGTCCCAGCAGGGAGCCCTCTTCTCCCTCTGCCTGCCACTCCCCATGCTTGTGCTCACTCACTGTCAAATAAATAAATAAAATCTCTAAAAAAAAAAATAAAAAGGAAAAAAAGAAAAGAAAAAGAAATGCATCTGTGAGCTGGACAGTTCCCTCAAGGTTTGCTCATGACCTCAAGAACACAGAGCTAGCAAGTGGCGCATCTGGAATTTGAACGCAGGTGGGTTCTTTCCACTAAGTAACACTGTCTCCTGTGACAAAAGAGGCAGCGGTCCGAACAAAAGCCTCCTTCCACTGGCTTTTCCTTACATTTCCTTATTAGTGGAGAATTCTCCTTCAGAGCAAAGTCCAGCAATGTCCTGCAAGTCCCTAAGTGGCACAGCCAAAATTTCAAGCTGAGTGCACTGTACTGTGGTGTTCTCCTTGCCAAAATGACTCCAGGGCTCCCATCTCCTCTATGTGTACACATTCAAAAGCCAAATGTTCCCTGACACACATACGGGTGTCCATGTAGACACCTGTCTGCCACCAAGAGGCCTCAATCAGGCGTGGCCACTCATGATCTCAATCAATTCCCAGATGCCGAGGACTAAGAGTAGTTTCCTGGCAGGCTAGGAAGATGTGGCCAGCTGGCTTCCATGCCTCAGTGACAGTCAATGCCTGTCTGCAGGCCGTGGCCTGACCTGGGGGCATAGGAACAGTCGAGCCTACCAAAATGCTGCATGTAAAACCTCTATTTGGGAGGGACCCAAGGGGTACATACGTCATTTTCTTTTTCTTGTCAACTTCCCCAAAGCTGGAAGTGCCTTCACATACTGTCCCAAATCCTGGCCGTGAGGCACTCTTCGCTACTAGATGGTGGGCTACCAAGCTGCTCAGGAATGGCTGTCACTGTATACCATTCTGAGACTGATGGACTCAGAGAACAATACCATATCCTCCTGCGTGACTGTCAGAATTCAAGCCTATTGTATCTGCACCGGGGCTCAATGTACTCTTCTAGAGAAAATTTTTTTGGAAATAAGTCTGAAACCAGGAGCTTGTGACCCCACCTTTCCATCATGATGTGCTGTGGCAGGGGCTCGGAGGACAGGCTGGCTTTACCAACAGGAGGCCAGAGTCTATCACCCATAGACTGCCCTCGGCAGGGGCAACCAGTAGGGATGGAGGCCACGGAGAGATACAACAGAGCTACCTGTATCACACCAGAAGCTTCAAGCTGACCTGTCAACCTGACCTTAAAAATCCATCCTCACACCTCCCAACCTCCCTGTGGATCTGGGAGCAGACACAGCAGGTGTGGAGACCACAGCCCCACTGGCCAGCGTCGGTGTCAGCAGCTCACCTCAGGCCTTCCCAGACCCATTGGCGATGCCACGAGGACTGCCACAGGAGGGACTAGGTTGCCACGGAGAATGGAATCAGACAAGAGGGAGACGCGAGGGACACAAGGAGCCAGGACTGCTATCTGTTGACCCCCCACTGAGGAAAGGTTTCTGGTAATGAGGTCTGCTGTCTTTCAGGAAGAGACCTCTGTACGGAGCACGAGGCAGCAGTGGCCAATCCACTCAGCAGCTGTGGGCGGGAGAGTTCATCTTCTTAACTGGTGAAATGTGAAGGCCACCATGTTGCCATGGTGATTTGTATTAGAGAACACTGTGGCCCACACAGATAGGCCATTGCTTCACAGGCCTTCATTTATTTCCTCTTAGAAAATACATTTTAATACAGAGTCAAAACCAGTGCAGGTAATAAACATAACGAAAGGCAGGCCTGCTGTCTCCAAGGGGATCCGGCTACCTCCAGGAGACTGATTTAGAACTTGCGAGCAGAATGCTCATGCGCTCAGCAAAGTGTTTGTGGAGCACAGAGCCCTGGCGAGGGGCTGGGCCAGGCTTTGTGGGAGACAAGAGTCAAATGCCGCAAATCACCTGTTTATCAGGAAAGAAGAGCAGCTCATCCTTAATAATGACAATAAAGATACGAAGTACTGAGTTCTACCATTAGGGCTACCAAATGTACAAGAACTCAGAGGAGGAAAAGACTGCTTACGGTTAGGGCAATCAGGAAGAGCTACATAAAAAAAAGGACAGAGGAGAGCACACATGAACACCTCCCACTGCCAGGCTTTGTTTTAGAGGTCCTTCTCACTCACCCTAACCAGGCACCAGGCCATGCTCGGCACTCTCGGCAGTGGGGGAAGGGGTGGGAAATGACTCTGAGGGAGGAGGTGAACTGCCCAAAGACAGAGCTGGACAGCGGCCAAGTCAGGATTCCAGCCTGGGCTTGTCGGGACTCTCCTCGCAGCATTTAACTGCCTCCCAGTGGCACTGAACACAGACCCAGAGAGACTGGCTGCATTTCAAAGAGAAAGTGGGGTGCAGGCCCTCCAGGCTGACAGCAGAATCCAGACCACCAGAGGCAGCACAGCACAGGGCATAGGGGAAGACAGGGGTCCAGACGATGGAGGCCAGAAGTTCAGGAAGGTTCAGACACGTGAGGGCCTCACGTGCCACCTATGGAGCTGGGAAGGGCAGAGGTTCAGCAGAGACAGCGAGAACAGGGCTGTGAACAACTAAACTGGACAGCAGCAGACCAGAACCTTGTGCAGGGTGCCCTTCAGGGCAGATCATGCACTGGGGGCCTCACAGAAGCAGGCACTTGCAGGCGCTTGGCCTTCTCGGGATGACGGCACAGATGTGAAAACGCACAGTCAGCTGACAGGGAGAGGAAGCCAGGGCCTTTTTTTGGTAACTATCAATACCCTAGAAGTGGCTTTCCGACATCTGCCAGGAAAGCTTTTCATTTAAAAAAAAAAAAAAAAGAAGTGAGAGGAAAATCTATCTGGCAAAACCCCAAGGTACTCGATTGTAAAGAGAACACAACAAAACTGCATTCCTCCTTTCTACAGGGTTCTGCTGCCTTCTGGCTTTCAGTCATTAAAACAGGTGAGGGGAGCCTGGATGGCTCAGTCGGCTAAGCCTCCAATGCTTGATTGTAGCTCAGGTCATGATCTCGGGGTCCTGGGATCAAGCCCCACATCAGGCTCTACATTCGGTACAGAGTCTACTTGAGATTCTCTCTTTCCCTCTTCCTCTGCCCCTCCTCCCTAAAATTAATAAAAAATAAATCTAAACAAATAAAACAGACAGGCAAGAACATTTTGCAGAGGTACTGAGCCCCAGAGCGAGTGGTAGGTGATTGTCTGAGCAAGAGACGGCTTCTCACCCTTACAAAAGGATCCACAGCAGAGTTCCTTTAAGTAACAAGTTTCCTGGTGCATTTCAAGTAAGATTCCGTTCATGCTCCCGGTGCAGTAGCTAAGTCTGTTCACAGAACAGAGCTCAAGAACAAGCTGATGGGAAACTCCTATGTCCCAATCCCTCAAGCCCACACCCAGCATTTTAGGGAGCCCCAAGATTCTAGAAGCCCAAGCCTTCCTGAAGGGAGACAAGCTTCCCTTCCCAATGATAGCTGGCTAAGTGTGAAAAGGCCATCAATGGGCACATCTAATGTAAGGAAAATGTGAGCTGTGAGAAATCCAGTGGTCACACCAACAGAGCCAAACGATGGCTCCCTGGATGGTACAACCACCTGGATGTTGGCGGTTTACGTTTAGACATATGCAATATGACAAAGCCTCCATGCGCCTGGATCTGTGCTGGGCTCTCATCATTCTCATGGCACATCTGCTCCAAGCACACAGTTTGCAGTGCTGCCAGGAGAAATGACACGAACTGCAATAGTCCTTGAGTACCTCGAGGAACATCTGGACCACAGGTGAATGCAGACATACAGTGCACTGAGGGAAGAGGGGACAGAGACAGAGGACAGGAAGGAGGAGATGTGGGGGAAGCAATCAGAGGAGCCCACAGAGGGAAGAAGACACTTGAGCTGCATATCAATGGACATCTTTTCCCTGGGCAGAGGACCAGGGAAAGCACCTTCAAAGCAGAAGTTATATTCTAAGCAAAGCGCAGAGGGATGGGACTGTGGAGGCTTCTGTGAGTGGTGAGGATTTCTGTGCCTCCAGCAGGGGTGCAGGTCTCTTCCTGGGGGAAAAGCTGGGAGGAGGCCAGCAGAGGCCCAGCTAAGCACCTTGACTATTAGGCCACAAGGCTGGGGCCTGATCATGGAAGTGAAGGAGTCCTTTGCATAGTTTTGGCCAAAGGAGCAGCATCATCAGATACATGTTTCTGGTGGGTGATTCTAGGGCAAAAGGATGAATCCCCAGGGAACAAGGCCTAATGACAGATCTGTTAGGGGCCATGAGCCCACAGAGCAGCAGCAAGAGCTGAGAGTACAAAAGTGTTTGTGTAGAGAGAAGAGGACTGACTGAAGAGGCAAAATTCAAGGTTAAGTGAATGGGACTTGTAATCGGAATGAGGTGAGAGAGTGGGAGGAGTCAGGGATGCAAAGTGCGTTTCCAGTCTGCTCTTAACCCACCTGGGGAACACGAGAAAAGCAGACAAGGGAGATGAGACAGAGAAATGTAAGCTGGACATGTGGGAAAATTAGGAGCTGCCGGTACACGCGGGACAGCTGAAGCCAGGGAAAGATGGGAAACACCCAGAGAGATATCTGAATAAAAATGGGATATATCCCTGGGGAGCAGCAATATTTAAGGGTCAGGTAGGAAATTAAAAAAGGCTTTGCTGAAACCATAACCCTGCAATAAAAGGGCTTACGTCCCTATGTTTTCCCCAAAGCTCATCATTACCACGCTGCAGGTCTCCCAAGGTTTGGATGGCATTCATAAAGTCCTTTCTATCTGCACTTCAGCAGAGAGACAAATTCCCTCGAGGAGGAGAGACATGATGACAAAAAGCTTTTAAAACAAACTTGTGCCTTTCCCCCTGTTCTCTCAATACAGACAGCATTCCTACCTATATTTCCTTCTTACCACCTATGATTTCAGGCCAATAACTCATCCTTGAAAAATGTAACTCAACCCAGAAATACAAAATCTAGAAAAGCCACACATCAATATTCTTGATGCAATAAGCCTAAGAAAGTTAGCTGTGTCTAACGCTGGATTCAAAACAATCCCTTTGGGGAACTCCATCCTGTACCCAGCAAATACTGAGTTGGATCTCCATTCTTCTCCACTCATTCTCTTGTCTGGATGAGAACTCACTAAGATCTAGCACTAACAGCTTTCCGACAGCTCCTGCAACTAACAGAGGTTTTTTGAGGTTTTACTCTGGGCAGACGTCCTTTTGGCCCAAAATGAACCGGCTCCAGGCCTCCAAGGCTGCCTTTAGGGCTGACGACTGTTAAGGAAGCAAGCAGGCAAGGGGAGGCCCTGGATCCAGCACATGTCCAGCCAGTCGGCAGGCGTCCAGGTCGCCCTGTGCAGGTCAGGAGAGTGGGTTCTCCAAAGGGTGGTGTTGGCAATACGGCCTTCCTGTTTTCATTTGCAGAAATAAAGCTAAGGTCTTTCTCAAGGGGCATTTGTTATAATTCAAGGAGCTCGTGTGGGTGAAAGCACACAGTAGTGGCTAATAGTTACATTTCTTTCAGTCCTTCCTCTCATTGGGGATTATAGTGTAGAGGTAATTACAACTTTAGAAAAACTCAGTGAAGTAAGGTGACCATTCATATCCTTTTGTCTTCTTCAAACAACAAATTGCTCTAGCATATTTTAAAATAACAGCATGTACATAATGTATTATTGACATTAATTCTGAATGGCCTTTCCCCAACCTCATCTGATCCTTAATAGTAATCCTGTATAGTCAACAAGCAAGGACAGCATCCTTATCAATAGGATAAACAAAGCCAAGGCTCAGAAATGGCCCAGCTTCTCCAAGATCACATAGCTAGAAAAGGCAAGATGGGGATGTGAATTCAAAATTTAATGTGCTTTTTAAAAAAATTTTAGGATGCAGGGACTCAGTGCTTCCTACAGGTGAGAAATTTCACACAAAATAACTGATCTAATTTCTGACTCTAAATCCCCTATCTTTCTATAACACCATGCTAACCCCTCCCAAAAAGGGATTCATACTTACAAACTTCCACTTTTACAAACTCAGTCAGATTTATAGTGCAGAAGGCAAGCATTACATACAGATAATCACAGTAGGTTCCAAAATGGCCTAGAATTCTTAGAGAAAGATAAGCTACAAACACCAGCATCTCTGGGATGACAAGACAAAATATACTGGGACATTTAAAGGTACATACAAACACCCCAAGGTGCCAATCAACAGTCAAAAGAAGAAACAGTCTTCCACAAAATGTAACATCACCAAGTTAAAGCAAGAAATGAAACACAACTCGAAAGGCACAAAATAAACAGGAAAACATTCTTTAGCTATACTAGAAGCCAGAACAAGATGATCCTGCCAATTTTTAATACGAGGTTAATAAGTGATCATGTGAAAAATATTTGTAATGTTTTCTTCCTCCAAATTCAAAGTCACATGTGGACTACAGACTTTAGTCAGGCCACACAGAAAAGAGGAGGAAGGGAAACCAGATCTGTGTCTCCAAATTTGCATTTGGGAGCCTCAGGAAAGTGGCCAAATCCATTCCAGGAAATCTGGTATTTCTAAGATTTCATGGAGGACTGAGAATATGCCTGAACAACTTGGAAAAGAGCCACTGTGATGTCTTTATGTACAAAGAACTTCAAGGATACAAGACTGGAAAACTGCAGGTTCATAAACTTCATTAGCGCGTTTGGGGTTTTCTCTTCTAATACTAAAAGCCACGCTCTCCCCCCAAATGCCACCAGCAGGGTAGGGCTAGAAATAAAAACACTAAATCTATTTGCAAATACCTGAAAGGAGAGATGCCATGTTCTGGCATGGCTGTATGAAGAGCAAGTCCTGCCAGGTTAGATTAATCTTCTGGGCTAGAATAACAGGCCCACGGGTTGTAGGGCCACACTGTCTCACTTTGGCAGGAAATCAGACCCTGTCCTCTCCGACTTGTTCATCAATGACAAGGGTCAACCACGAGATAAAGTCTTAAGCAAGAGGCTAAATGTCTGCAGATTGCATTCAGTTCCTATCAGTAAGCCACTGCCTTCTGCTGCACAGGGACTTCATAAACAGCACTGTGTAGGAACATATCCTTGGCCCAAATCTGTCAGCAGCCTCATCCCACACGTTGTTGCTAGTCCACTGGAGCACCATAGATTAAATGCATGGATAAAAATTTGGGGCAGGGGAAAGAATGAGAAAGTGACCAAATACATAGGGAAAAAAAGTTAAATAGCAGTCCCAAACAAGGAGACAGGAGAGCCACTTTTTGCCAACAGACCCATTCTATTTGGTTAGCAAAAAATTAAACTAATTGCCAACACTTAAAAGTTGAGAGCTTCCACATAAAACTGTAGAAAAATCAGATAGTTACATCAACAGTCAACCTGCATTCCTATCTGGCAACAATCAGCTGGAGCTGGAGACCACCCCTCCTTTGGGCAAAGCAGGCAGGCTTCAGTTCGCCACAGTCTACACCATTCCCTATTACTTACAAGGTCAGTTCTACCCAATTAACTTTGCAAGACTTCCATAGACTCTGGAGTTTGTTAGCTCTTGATTAGAATTATAATACTACGTATAAGTTCAAACACTGATCACATTAAAACAAGTGAATCAATACAAAGAACTACAAATAGGAGTGAAAATCAAACTGCAAAAATAGCACTTTTCCCAATGTTTTTGATGTACATTAGAGCTCTGCACTGAGTCCTTTTCTCTTCTCTCTCACACATTCCATAGACACATGCCATCTACTCCCAGTAACAGTGGGCTGCTGGCTCATACTCTCGAACTCTAACCTGGAGGTCCTGCCCACAGGATGTCCCAGGCACCTGGATGCACCAGTTTCTCTGAAGTGCCCCCACTGAGCCCAGGCTGTTCCCCGACCCCGCCCCACCTACACAACCTGCCCCTCTGCTTGTGTCTATCACTCAGGAAGTACCCACTAGCCACTCAGTAGCTCAAGAGCACCAACACTGAGCCACCTTCTTCTTGCTTTCATCTAATCTCAAGGTGAAGATCTAAATGCACTGCTGAAGTTTAAATCTGTGGCACAATCATTGTAAACATGGGGTTTGTCTGTGTTTCTCTAAATTGATTTTTGCCTTCTAATCTGTAATTACCAGAAAACTCCTGTTCCCATTTTTACCAAACTTAATTTTTGGTTTTTGGTTTAACCATTCAAATTTAAAATACCTCTAATTTAAATGCCAACAAAATTTGCTGTCAATAAATTTTGAAATAATAATATAATAAATTGACCCCCTTTTTTAAAAAATAAACTTTTAAATTTGGAGTAACTATAGATTTACAAATAAATAAATAAATACTTCAAAGACAATACAGAGAGTTCCTGTATTCTCCTCACCCAGTTTGCCCTGATGTTAACGATTACCATGAATCCTTTTTCCCAACTAAGAAGCTAACTTTATTATTACTATTAATTAAACTCAAGGCTATTTGGATTTAACATTTTCCCACTCTTATCCTTTTTCTGTTCCAGAATCCAACCCAGAATATTACACTGCATTTAGATCTCTTGTCCCTTTAAAGTGTGTTTCTATTGGGCACCTGGGTGGCTCAGTTGGTTAAGCATCCAAATTTGGTTTCAGCTCAGGTCATCATCTCAGGCTTGTGGGACTGAGTCACAAGACAGGCTCCGCATTCTGTGCGGAGTTGGCTAGGGGATTCCTCCTCTCTTCCTCTCCTTCCCCCTGTTTGCTCACTTACACATGCTCCCTCACTCTCCCTGTCCCTCTAAAATAAATAAATAAATAAATAAATAAATAAATAAATAAAAGCTTTAAAGTTTGTTTCTATTAACATCAAATAGTACGTAAGGTCTATCGATATTTGGCTCACCTCTCCCCATTTCCCCAGAGACAACCTAGATGATTTCAGTTTCTAGTATTTGCTTCCATGTTTCTAATTCTGCCATCGAATGACATCACTATGAAAGGTGAGAATTTTGCTCTCTTACACACGACCTCCATAGGTGTCTCCCCTGCCCCAACATCCCACTGAGTGTGATCATAACATTTATATAGCTCAGTGTTTACTGCTTACAGCAGACCGTATAAATATTATCCATAGCTGAGCAGTTATATTTCCCTACTAGTATAACTTTGTTCTCTCTGGAATTAAATGTTTATTCCTGTATGGAACTATAAAGACACTGCCCTGTTGTCTTCAGCTTCCAGTGTTGCTACTGTCTGGACACTGATTCTTAAACCTTTGTACATACCCTCTTCTCTTTTCCTCTTGAGTTATCATGCAGGCTTTTAACATGGTCCCAATAGTGCTTGGCTGGTTAGCTAGTTGTTGAGAACCTGGTGCTAATAATAAAATGGCCCCAGTGATCTCCATCTCCCCGTGTTCACGCCCTTGTGATGGCAATTCCCTCCCCTTGAACGTGGGCTGGACCTACTGACTCACTTCTAACAAAGAGAGTATGGTGAAAGTGATGAGATGTCACTTCTGAGATCAGGTTACAGGAGACCGTGACTTCTGTCTTGCTCACAACCTCCCTTGCTCACTCTGATGAATCAGGCTGCCATGCTGTGAGCTTGAGCTGCCTTATGGACAGACCAAGGTAGCAGGAAACAGGTCCTTGATCAAATGGCCCACAAGGAACTGAACCCTGCCAACAGCCACCTGAATAAGCATGAAACTGGATCCACCCCAGTGGAGCCTGCTTGGACTGCAGCTCTAACCAATACCTTGGTGGCAGCCTTGGGAGATACCCAGGGCCAAAGGACCCAGCTAAGCCCACAAGAACATGATCTACAGTGCTGCTGTTCTACACCAAGGTCAGCAAACTAGAGCCCTGAAGTGGCTGCATCCTTTTGCAAATAAAGTTTTATGGGAATGCAGTCATAACCAGTCATTTAGGCAGAATCGATGGCTGCTTTTGCGCTGCAAGATCCAAGCTGAGAGACCGCAGCAGAGACCATATGGCCCGCCAGCCTGAAATATTTAAGAAACTTGCCACTCCCTGTTCTAAGCCACTAAGTTTTAGAGTGATTTGTTATGCAGCAATAGAAAATATGTCCTCCTCCCTGGAAACTTTTAGGATCAGTGTTGGTCCTTAACGTTCTAAAATTTCATAAAGATGTACCCTGGTACAGATCTATTTTCAAAAGCTAATGGGCTGGGAACTAATGGCCCTCTCTGGAATCTGGACGTTCTTGTTCCTCAGTTCTGGGAAACTTTCTGAAATCAGTTCATTAATAATTTCTTCCATTTTCTCTCTCTCTTTTTTTTAGAAGATTTTATTTATTTATTTGACAGAGAGAGAAGGGAACACAAGCAGGGGGAGTGGGAGAGGGAGAAGCAAGCTTCCTGCAGAGCAGAGAGCCTGATGTGGGGCTCCATCACAGGACCCTGAGATCATGACCTGCGTGGAAGGCAGATGCTTAACGACTGAGCCACCCAGGCGCCCACCATTTTCTCTTTCTGGTACCGCTATTATTTGGATGGATGTTTGACCTCCTAAAGTAAGCCTCTACTTTTCCTAATGTTTCTCTCATATTTTCTACCTCTTCATCTAATTTTTTAACTCCTATTCTTATTTCACAAATACTGTATTTCCTCTTGTCTGAGCGGACTTTTTCTTTAAGCTGCAAAAATTTTTCTCCTGCTCCCCTGCACTGTTTGCTTCCTGTGTCTCCCTTTCCTCTTTGCTTGTTTTAAACTATGGAGATTGTTTATGGTCTTATATATATATTGGTTTATATTCTGGTCACGTTAGAGGGGGTTATCAAAATATCTGAGGATCCGTTGATGGGGTCAACCCCTCAGATTTAAGAATGAAAAAATAACAAATTGCTGCAAGGTCTATCTCTGTGGGGGTGGTCTGCCACTGGTAGGGTGATCCTGTCAAAATGTTTTACTGAACCTCCAACTCACAGTGTTTAAGGGGCTTTTCACTTGGACACATAATGGAACCTTTTAATCTCCTGTCTGGGAGGTTTGTACCCTGGAGTCAAAGTAGGGAAAGAACCCTTGGGCAGGAACAGAAGGTCTCACCTTGTCTTTTGGGTGATATCCCATTCTCAGTGATGCCTGCTGTCCCCGCACCCTGGGTCCTTGCATTTTAATCTCATCAAGTGGTAACCTGGAAGATAAACTGGTGGTCTTTTGCAGGTGCGAAGATGGTGCAAATGCCACACCACACAGGTAGGGAAGAGATCCGGCTGCTTCCGGCAGACTTCAGCCCATTCTTCCATTCTCCACCCCACCTGCAGCCCACTTGCAGAGAGGCCTGGTCTGTCGGATTTTGGGGACTCTATGGGGCTCTGTGACAGCACCTGGCTGCCTCTGCATTTCTTTGCTACAGGCCTGAGCTCCAGGGGTCTCTCTAGTCTGTGCGGTCAACTAACCACTAATCACCTGCCCCTTCCCAGCTATCATAGTTTTGTTGCTACTGTCCTCTTCTCCTAGTGTCTTTACTCTCATTTTTACTGGGTTTGGGGAAGGCACAGAGGTAGAGGGTTGCATCTAATATGCCATTTATAATAGTGGTGCCTGGGTGGCTCAGTGGGTTAAAGCCTCTGCCTTCGGCTCAGGTCATGATCCCAGGGTCCTGGGATCGAGCCCCACATCAGCCTCTCTGCTCCGCGAGGAGCCTGCTTCCTTCTCTCTCTCTGCCTGCCTCTCTGCCTACTTGTCATCTCTGTCCGTCAAATAAATAAATTAAAATCTTAAAAAAAAAACCTAAATAATAATATGCCATTTATAACAGGCAGCCCAGATGCCCTCGATTTCCACAGCCCTATAATCACCGGGTTCTACAATTCTGTTTCCTTGCTCTCTCTTTCATCATCGATTCCTCTGCAAGCCGACTGTCATCTCTCTAGGCAAGGCCCTCAGCTCTCCGATGTATAGCCAGTTTCCTCATTTCCTTGCCCTCTCCTTTCTTCTTCCCTCCAAGCCACACTCCAATGGTCGTTTAAAACGCAAGTCAGATCTTGTCACTTCCCAACTGTTATGGGCTGTATTATGTTCCCCCTCCAAAGTCATATGTGGGAGTCCTAACTCCCAGTAACCTCAGAATGTGACCTTATCAGAGATCAGGGTCTTTACAGAGGTAATTAAGTTAAAATGAGGTCATTAGGGTGGGCCCCAATCCAAAACAACTAGAGTCCTTATAAAGATGGGGAATTTGGGATAGACAGACACACACACAGGGAGAATGCCATGTGAAAGTGCACAAGGAGAAGAGAGCCATGTGTAAGCCAAGGAATGGCTGAGGCTATGAGGAGAGAGGCCTGGAGCTGGCCCTTCCCTAGCACCTTTACCACGCCACGGCATCATTTCAGACTTCTGGCCTCCAGAGCCATGAGACAATACATTTCTGTTCCTCTAAGTCACCTAGTTTGTGATACTTTGTTACAGCAGCCCCAGAAAACCAATATGCCAACTTAAAGACATTTATGATTTCCCACTGCCCTCTGAAAAAGACTCTCCCTCTAGCCTGAAATTCCTCTCTTTGCCCCCATTTGTCCATCATCACCAGGCTAACAGCTTCTCAAACTTAGGGTCTCTGTTCAGACATCAATGAATTCTGGATCTTTCCTGACAATTCCTTCATGTCTCTCCCCTGTCCAACCCCATGACAAATCCATTCCTGGGCTCTGTGTTTCTCTATTGTCTACCCTATGCTCTTCTTATTTGTAACATTTACCACACACTGTTATTTCCTCATTATTTCTCATATTCTTCCCCAGTATGAAAGCTTCAGGAAGGCAAAACCACATCTGTCCTGTTGACAGCTTACCTCCAGCACACAGGAGGCACAGGAGGCATTTGGTTGGTAAATGGATAAACAAATCAATAAGAGAAAGAGGTCTGCATGTATACAGTTTTGTCAAAAAAATTTCAATATTCAATATTGTAAAGATGTCAATATTCCTTCAAATTAAATTATAATTAAACAGGTTTTTTTTAACTTGTAAAACAAATTCCAAAATTTAACAGAACAAATAAATGTATAAGAATGGTGAAGAAAATTTAGAAAACAATGGGGCAAGTTTTGTCTCATCAGATAATAAAACATATTATAAAGCCATAGTAATTTAAACAGTGTGGGTCTCCTAGATAATGTTAACTTCAAAAAAAAGGATGGAACGTATGCACAGAATACAAAGGGTGAAAATAAAATAAATTCTAATTTTTGCTTGAATGTGCATTTAAAAACGTATCTGGGAGAATACACAGACAACTAGTACTAATGGTTACCTGTGGTGGAGGGCAAGAGCTGCGAGGGGGGAAGGAAAAGAAGAGTGGAAGTAGACTTTCCATTGTCTGTCTTTTTACATATTTTAAATTTTCAGCCATTTGCTTGTTTAACCTACTTAAAAAATGAAGTTTTAAAAATGTGAAGCATTTTATTTTGAATACATTAAAGGTACAGAATAGGTTATGTGGATAAAAGAGCCAAGAAACAGACCCTCAACCACACATGGGAATTCGATTTGTGAAAACGAAGTTATTTCAAATCAATAGACCAATTGGTCAGGAATGCCTAAATCAGCAAATGATATTGAGACAACTGCTATCCATGGCGGGGGGCCAGGGATGGTAGTTAGCCACCCACTTTATGCTATAGGCTAAAATTAACTTCAATTAAACTTCAGAGTTAAAGGTTAGCAATAAAATCACAAAATTATAAGAAAATTATACTCACAAAGTAAATATTTTTTTCAGAGAAGTTTCCTAGAGAGTAATCTGAAAATATATATCACGATATTAACTGTGCATATGACTTTGACTTTGCTATTTTTAAGAATTTAACCTAAAGAAAATGTTAGTCAAAAGAAGCAAAGAATATAGATATGTATTTTACACAGTGTGGTTTTAACATTGAAAATGGGAAAGAAGTTAAGTGTATTATAATAATAGGAAATTGGTTAAATAAATTTATGCACATCCAATTATGAATAGTATGTAGCCTTTTAAATATTAGTGAATTATATTTCTTGATATTATATTTATCAGATTATACTTATTTATATTTTGACACAATATTTTCTTAAATGTAAAAGGCAGTTTACAAAACAGCTTATGAAGTATGACTTAAAACTCTGGTGCTAGTTTAGAGGATGTGTACAGGTATTCCTTCTCTCAAGATAGTCGAATTAGCGAGCGTGTTTACCTATCTGTTGAGTGCAGTCAGAGACAAGATTCCTTCGGTCATTCAACATCTTTTTTTTTTTTTTTTTTTTGAGTCCCCACCAAGTTTCTGGCTGTAAAAGAGATCCTGAGAAGACTCAAACACAGACTCCCCCTTCAAGGAATTTTTCTGTTAGGGAATGGGAGAGAAGCAGCAACACAGAGAGAGAAGGTAGCACTAAATAGCCCTGCACGGGCAGGGATGTTTCCTGACAGAATATACACCTAGGCTAACCCCAAAACTTCTGCTAATATGGACAGTGCAAAAGTTGGAACATTCTAGGGTATGGGAGCAACCACTCAAGACATAAAGTAACTTGGAATGCTCAGAAATGCCGTATCTTTTAGGTCTGGACCAATCAGGCGCTGAGGCCCACACTCAGTGCAGCCCAGCTGGGATTCTTGGGAAATTCCCCAAACACCTGCTTACAGAGACTGGGCAACTATTCTCTGCGAATGTCAGACGTCCTCCCCCACCACAAGAGTCCAGGAGCCCATGTGCTGGATACTGAAGGACAAAAAGGTGACGCAGGCCTAGTCCCTGCACTCAGGAGCACACAGAGGCTGGCACGAGGGGCCAGGAACAGAGTGTGAGCACTCTGTAGTGGAGCTCAGCGCTTTTCGGGAAACAGAGCGAGAGAACACTCATACCCCTGTGACTGCAACCCGCTCCAAGGAAAAACCAGCTGGGGAAAGAGAACAGAAGGGTCGCCATTAGGAAGGGCAAATTTGGTTTCCAGATCCAAGTGTGGCTGATCCTTGAAAGCAAGTGAAGCGACTGATAACACAGACCTCACCAGAGCTCAAGCTCTTTACTGGAACCTCTTCATGTTGTTTTAAGAATAGCAAGGTTGTAACAGGCTCACACCCTTCCCCCTTTATCTCTAAATCAACGGTCAGAGGAGAAAAGCTACTCAAGAACCAACGCTCTGAAGCTCCATTTATATGGGGGTGGTGGGGTCTCTCTGGCTTGGAGACCTTCACAACTCATCCTTGGGGACAAAGCTTGGGCCTCAGCACTCCGTGCCCTCTCACATGGGTGGCAAGGTGAAGCCCTTGTGCCTGGTCTCACTGTGGAGCTGGTCTCCTCGTAGAACTTCCAGCATGTCATTTGCTTTCCCCTCCTCCCCGCCCTCCATTATAATTCTGTGCTTCAAACTGTGAAGCAAAAATTACAGACTTTTTTTTTCTTAAAGTGAGAGAAACCTTATTAAATACACATTAGCAGTACATGACACAAGGCTTAAGAAGGAGAAAAAAAAGTACAGTTGGGAAAAGATTATTCCTCTCTTCACAGCATCCTCCTTTGATGAAGATGACACAGTCGCCCTATCAGTTTTCTCCCTCTTTCTTCTCAAGGCAGTGACACCACCTCAGAGAACCCAAAGTGAGGGAGGTAGGATAGCCTGGCTGAGCTCAGCCACCCTGAAACAGGTCTAGAGCCTCTATTGGAGCATATGTGTTCAAAAGAGTCCAGAATGATCCCCAACCATCCCTTATCCAGGGAGTAGCCTGGTGGGGGGAGGGATTTCATTTTTTATTCTAAACACTTCTGGGGGGGGGGTTAGGACTTTTAAATGAACATTCACTATCTTTTCAATGCAGAGACCCCTTCTGTATTTAAAAAAATATTTATGGGCGCCTGGGTGGCTCAGTGGGTTAAAGCCTCTGCCTTCAACTCGGGTCATGATCTCAGAGTCCTGGGATCGAGCCCGGCATCGGGCTCTCTGCTCAGCGGGGAGCTTGCTTCCCCCTCTCTCTCTGCCTACTTGTGATCTCTCTCTCCGTCAAATAAATAAAATCTTAAAAAAAAAATATTTAGATGCTTGCTTTAACAGCATATATGCTAAAACAAAATACATTTATCAAAAAAGGTCCAAAGGTGGGCAATCAAAAGCCCGTCAAGTCCCCCAGCACACCACATTTTCCAGCCACAAACAAGTGGGAACAATAAACTAGAAACAGACAATTTTGGGAGATTCTCTACCTCAAACCAGAGACTCAAAAGTTTTTTCAGCATCTCATAGAAACATCAACTTGCTGGGAGATTCAATGTCACATGTAGGAGAACCATCTATTTCCGTGTCTGTCACTGATCCTTCCCTCCCTCACCAATCCCCACTCCTTCTCTTCCCCCTCCTGACCATCATGGGCAATGCTAAGGAGAGAAATAAGGTATATGAGGCTTTCCCCACTAAAACAATTCAGACTCCTTCCACATGCCTAGGTGATGGCCATTGTTCTGTCCATCTGGTTCAACAGTCCCTGAGGCCTCCTCCCTTCTTGCGCCCTGTGGAGACTCAGGGTGCAGGCCAAGATGCTGGCATGCTACTCCCAGCACTCTCAGGGCCAAGTGTTGGGGGCCAGACGCAGCTCGTTCGTCTGAGCCTCAGCCTCTGAAATATACTAAGACTTGGGCAAGGAACAGGAAAGAGATGGGGCAGAAGTCACTGGGAGGGCAGCTTTCCCAGAGCTCCCCCGGGGCTCCTGCCCTCAGACCAAATGCCGTGGTTGCCTCCCCTGACTGCTCAGGACTGCTGGGAGGGCTGAGGAGAGGAGGAAAATGCAGCAGCTGTCCTTCAACCCACTGAGAGGCTTGGAGTAGGCCCCAGTCAAAGCCTCCAGGTACGTGTGTGATAGAGTGGGCCCCCACACAGCCCTCCCGTGGCCCCCAGAAGGCAGCAGGATTCTGACATTAGCATTATCCAAACAGGATGCAGAATCCTAACCCTCGGAGGCAGGCTTCTGCCAGAGGCTTTCCCTGGAGTAGACTGAAGCCAGCCACCCCGCCCACAAGCCCGCTTTGCTACACACTCCACAGCATGTCAGATGATTAGGATTCTCATAAGAGGAAGACTTCTCTGAAAATAACGTAAGTTATCACAACAAAGGTGCCCCAGGAAGATGACAAAGCATTCTGTTAGGAACATGTAGGCAATTGCCCCAAGAAGCGAGGGTAGGGGAGCGATGAGCAGGCCATATGCTAGGGAGAAAGGGTGTTCCCTTCAGGACCAAGCACCCCGGGCAATCCCACACCTACCACTCACATCTCCTGTGAGGCCTTTGCAGGTTCTCACCCCAGCTCTGCTTCCCACTCTTCCTCCTACCTCCACACCAACACAGATTCTCTTAGCAAGAAAGCCTTTCTTGACATGAAACAGAAAAGTAATTAAACTATCTTGACTTCCCTAAAGAAAGCTCTCTCCGGACAAAGAGGAAAACGACCTGCAGGTCAGGAGAGGAGCAGTTAAATCTAATGAACACCTGGTCTGACTGTCGAGAACTTGAGAGCCCTTACACTGGTTTTGCCACTCACCATTTAAGGCTGAGAACCATCCCTGAACCTTCAAATGGACTCAAGCTACCGCACCGATGTGATAACATGACACCAAACCAAACAACCTAGAGCCTCTGCTTGAAAAAAAAAAAACCTTTCCTTTCCAAAAAGCCAAACCAAAAATAACATCTGAAAAGACTGGATGCCCGGAATTGAGTAGGGATCTTTAAGGATTAACCATTATTCTCTGCCTCTGTGTTACATTACTCCGGAAAACATTCTGAGGAGATAGGCAAATTTGATATACCCAATTCTTAAATTAGCCAGAAAGGAAACTTCTCCAGCTTCCTACAATATGAGCTAAAAACGAAAAAGAAAGAAGATCCACTGAATGCCGAGTACCTGTCAAGTGCTTATACGGGCTTCCTTATTTAATGTTTTCACTACCAGTGAGATAGAAATTGCTAACTTCATTTTATGCAACAGAAAGCAGCGGTTAAAAACAGAATATCCTGTTGTAGAGAACACATACTATGAGAGGCAGAAGTGCAGTTCACACCCAGGTCCTCCTGTACTCTAGTAATTCATGTCTTTCCCATGAGCCCCTATGGACAGGAAACATGGCCGAGACTCACTGTTCAGACATGATCACACAATCAGTATACACCCCTAACTTTGCAGCCCTATAGCCCTCAGAACCTCAGGGCTGGCACACCTCTCTACAGCTAAAAAAGACCAGAAAAATAGTTTCTATACGTAAGTAATTATATAATAATTATAAAAAATAAGCAAGACTAGAGGACAAAATTGATCAGCTGATGCGCTTCTGATATATGTTTTCCACATTTCAATTTAATGTAACAAACACTTGCTGTGTCCAATTTACTGAACACTGTGGTACGGACTAGATTTACAAAGATCAATAGGACAATGTCCCTGCTTTTAAGACAACAGAATAGGAAAACCAAAGGTGAACACAACTAATCTAATTTATTAGATTATTAGGTTTATTGTGAAAAGTACAATAATAGTAAAAAGAATAAAGAGCTCTAAGTTCTTATTGGTAATACCAGAAGACAGTGGAGAAATAGTTTCAAAGCACTAAGTTAAAGTTACTTTTCCCTAGAAGCCATAGAAGTTTTATAAACTAGCTGAAAAGTTGAAAGACATGAAGGGATAAAGTTTATAATGTCCAAACTGTTCCTGTAAGAAATACCTGAGGAAGCACTCCAGAAAAATAAGTAATAAACCCAATAAAAAATAAGACACAGGGGGGTTAAAATTATAGTAATTCTTTAATACACAATATAAGTTTATACAAATAAGTTTACATAAATAAATTGTTTTTCAAATGTGGTGTGGAACAAAAAACTGGGGGGGGGGGGACACACAAAACACAAAACCATTAGAATCCCAAGGAAAAAGAAGAAAAAGTGTGATACGGAAAAAATATTTGCAGAAATAATGGTTTAAATTTTCTCCAAAGTTGATGAAAGAAAACCCTACAGATTTAAGAAGTTCAGTGAATACTAAGCAAGATATACCCAAAGAAAACCACTCCCAGATAAATCCTGATCAAAATCTTTTAAGACTAAAGACAAAGAAAAAAAATCTCAAACTAGCCAAATTAGGTTATATTACCTACAGGAGAATGATTCAAATAACAGCAGATTTCTCAACAAAGACCATAGAGGCCAGAGGGACACGGCACTACATTTTTCAAGTGCTGAAAAAACAAAAAATTGTTAACTCAGAAGTCTATATCCAGTGAAAATATCTTTCAGGAATGAAGGAGAAATAAAGACTTTATCAGTGAAGGGAAATGACAAGAATATATCCCTAGCAGATCTGTTCTGTTAAAGAAAGTTCTTCATACAGAAAGGAAATACTTTTACAAGAAATAAAGAAAAAGAGAAAACAAGTGAGGGAGGAAGGGAGAGATGGAAGGAGGGAGAAACTTGGAACATCAAGAATGAAGAAGTAATGAAAAGGGTAAGTATACTAGACAATGCTTCCAGTCTTCAATTTTATAAAGTATGTTTGACATTTGAAACAAAAAATGTTAATGCCGTCTGGTGTGGTTCTCAATATGTACACAGGGAATATAAAATGTAAGACAACCATATCATTAAAAGGGGACATAAATGGTGGTAAAATTTCTATATGACACTTGAAGTGGTAAAATGCTGATACTAGGAGACAGTGGTAAGTTAAGTAGGTGTAATACAATCCACAGAACCACTACTAAAAAAACAAAAAACAAAAAACTAAATTAAAAAACAAAGAGATACACTTAAAAGTTCTTTAGCCAACTATATTTCAATTTTTAAAAATTAATAAAATTTCAAAAGTTTATAAAGTTTACAAAATTCTTTAGACAAATCAAAATGAAATTGTAAAAATTTTTCAAGTAACCTACAGGAAGACAGGAAAGGAGAAACATAGGAACAAAAAACAGATACAAACAGAAAATGAGCAAGAAAATGGTTAAATTTTTAATTTCATTAAATATAAATGATCTAAACACTCCAATTAAAAGATTGTCAGAATGGATTAAAAATGATCTAACTAAATTCTAGCCAAGAAATTTATGTAAGTAAATTAAAAATTGAAGTATAGAAAAGATATACCATGAAAATACTAATAAAAATAAAACCAGACAACATAGATTTCAGAGCAAAGAACCTAACCAGATAAAAAGAGGGACATTACCTAATAATAAAAGGGTCAATTCATTAAGAAGGCATAATAATTCTAAATGTGTATGCACCAAATAACAGAGCTTCAAAGTACATGAAGCATATATAATAGAGTACTGAATATAGAAAGAGGCAATTCTAGAAATATAGTTGGGGAGTTCAACACAACTCTCTCAAGAATTTAATAGAGCCACTAGACAGAAAATGAGCAAGAATACAGAAGAACAACACCATAAACCAATGGCATCTATTTTAACACAGACACTTCACCTAACAAAAAAAATAAACATTATAGTTGACCCATGAACCACAGGGGTTTGAATTGCAAAGGTCCATTTACATGTGGATTTTCTTTGATAAATACAGTAAAGTGCTATATATGTATTTTCTCTTCCTTGTGATTTTCTTAATAACATTTTTTCTTTAGCATACTTTATTTAGGAATACAGTATATAATACATATAAAAAAAACATGTTAAACAACTATCCATGGTATGGGTAAGGCTTCTAGTCAATAGTAGGCTATCAGTAGTTATGTTCTGGGGGGAGTCAAAAGCTATACACAGAGTTTTGATTTGAGCAGAGGGTTGGCACTCAACCCACACACTATTAAGGAATCAACCCTAGTTTCAAGCATACATGGAGCACTCACCAAGATGGACCATCTCTTAGGTCGTAAGATAACCCTTAACTGAAACCACAGAAAATATGTTCTCTCCCCAGAATACATTAAATTAGAAATCAGTAAGAGAAAGATAATAGGGAAATCTTCAAAAATGTAAAATTAAATACTATACTTGTAAATAAGCCACGGGACAAAGAGGAGTGTTAAAAGGTATGTTTTTCTATACTGAACCAAGTGAAAATAAAATAACACATCAAAATCTGTAGTAGGCATGGAAATATTAGAAGCCTTGTACATTCTGTTAATGATCTAAAATGGTACAACCACTATGGAAAACAGTCTGGCAGTTTCTCAAAGGTTAAACTGTAAAACTACCATGTGATCCAGCAAATCCATTTCTAGTTATATGCCCAAAAGAATTGAAAGCAGGGACTCAAATAGATACCTGCATACCCATGTTCATAACAGCATTATTCACAACAGCCAAAAGGCAGAAACAACCCAAATGTCCATTAACAGCCGGATGAATAAGCAAGTGGTCTGTATATATACTAAAATTCTGTTCATCCTTTAAAAAAATGAAATTCTGATACACTACAACACAGATGAACCCTGAAAACATTATGCTTAGTGAAATAAGTCAGGTAAAAAGGACAAATACAGCATGATTCCACTTACATGAAGTACCCAGAATATGTAAATTCATAGAGACAGAAAGCAGAATAGAAGTTACCAGGGCTGGAGGAGAGGGAAATGAATAGTTAGTGTTTCATGGGGACAGAGTTTCTATTTGAGATGATGAAAAAGATCTAGAGATAGACAGTGGTGATGGTTATACAACATGGTGAATGTATTTATGGTCACTGAATTGATTTTAAAATAGTTAAAATGGTGGAGTGCCTGGGTGGCTCAGTTGGTTAAACATCTGACTTGGGCTCAGGTCATAATCTCAGAGTCCTGAGAGCTGCCTTCCTGCTCAGCAGGAGGTCTGCTTGTCTCTCTGCCCCTCCCCCGATTGTGCTCCCATGCTTTCTCTTTATCTCTCTCAAATAAATAAATCTTTAAATAAATAGTTCAAATGGCAAATTTGTTACGTATATTTTGCTACGATTTATACAAAATATGTAGGCTACAGCTGAAGTAAAGATTAGAGGGAAATTTATATCATTTGTGATAGGCAACACTCAGTGATTCTGGTATTCATGTCGCTGTATAATGCCCTTCCCTTGCTACACTCTCGACTGGACTAAATGACTTGCTTCTAACAAAGAGTAAACAACAGAAAAAAATAATGAAATGTTATTTTTTGATTAAGTTATAAAAGATGGTGACTTGCATCTTGCTAGCATTCACTCTCTCTGACTCTTCTCTCTTGCTTGCTCAACTGAAGCAAGCTGCCATGTTGTAAACTGCCCTAATTGAGAGATTCATGTGCCAAAAAAACTGAGGGTAGTCTCTGGCTAACAGCCATCAGGAACTGAATCCTGCATGAGTGACCTTGGAAGTGGATCCCCCTCCAGTCCAGCCTTAAGATAGTTCTAGCCAACAGCCTGATTGCACCAAAGGACCCAGCTAAGTTGCATCAAGATTCCTGACCCAAAGAAACTGAGATAATATTGTTTTAATCCATTAAATTTGGCCATAATTTATAACTAACACAGCACTAAATGCTTATATTAAAATCAATAATCTAGGATCTCATGCCAAGAAACGAGAAAATGAAGCCAATATAAAGTATGCAGAAGGAAACAGATAAAAACAAAAATCAATGAAATTGAAAACAGAAAAACTATCAAGCCAAAAGCTAGTTGTTTGAAAAAAATTGATAAACCTCTAGTAAAACTGACAAAGGAAAAAAGAGAAGAATAAATTACCAATATCAAGAATGAAAGAGTGGATATCACTACAGACCCCACAGGCATTAGGAGGGTAAGAGAACACCAGCATACCTCTGTTCCAGAGAACTATCCGTTCAGTTCCAGGCCACCCAGTAAGTGAACATCACAATAAAGTGGGTCAAATTTTCCCAGTGCATATAAAAATTATGTTTATGCTATACAGTAGTGTATCAAGTGTACAATAGTACTATGTCTAAAAAAAAAAAAAAAAAGGCTATGTAAAACTACTTCATTACCAAAAAGTGCTAACCATTATCTGAGCTTTCACTGAATTGTAATCTTTAAGATGGTAGGGGGTCTTGCCTTGATGTTGATGGCTGCTGACTGACCACGGTGGAAGTTACTGAAGATTGGGTGGCTGCAGCAATTTCTTAAAACAATGAAGTTTTCCACATCAATTGACTCTTTCCTTCTCAAATGATTTCTCTGTAGCATGTGATGTTGTTTGATAGCATTTTCCAAAATGCTATCAAACAACAAATTTTATCCAATTTTATCAAAATTGGAGTCAATCTTCTCATATCCCACCACTGTTTTATCAACTAAGTTGATGTAATAATCTAAATCCTTTGCTGTCATTTTAATAATCTTCATAACATCTTTACTAGGAGTAGAATCTATCTCAAAAACCACTTTCTTTGCTTATCCGTAAGAAGCAACTCCTCATCCACTCACGTTTTATCATGTGATTGCCGAAATTCAGTCACATCTTCAGGCTCCACTTCTAAATATATAGTTCTGCTATTTCCCCCATATCTATAGTTAACTTCCACCCCTGAAGTCTTGGACTCCTCAAAGTTATACATGAGGGTTGAACTCAACCTCTTCCAAACTTCTCTTCAAATTGATATTCTGACCTCTCCCTATGAATCACATATATTCTTCATGGCATCTCCTTCCCAGTGAGTTTTCCATTTATTTTGCCCAGATCCATCAGAGGAATCATTATCTATGGCAGTTACAGCCTTGCAAAATGTATTTCTTAAATAATAAGACTTGAAAGTCAAAATTACTCCTTGATTCACAGACTACAGAATGGATAACACTGTGTTGCGTTTTATTGTGTTGTATTAGTAGGCATAAAAACATTAACCTCATACATCTCCATTAGAGTTTCTGGGTGATCAGGACCAGGACCAGTACCACTGTCAATGAGCAGTAATATTTTGAAAGGAATCTTTTTTCTGAGCAGTGGGTCTCAACAGTGGGTTTTAAATTAAAATATTCAGTAAACCATGTTGTAAACAGATGTGCTGCCATCTAGGTTTTGTTGTTCCATTCAAAGAGCACAAGCAGAGTATATTTAGCATAATTTTGGAGGGTCCTGGGATTTTCAAAATGGTAAATGAGCACTGACTTCAAGTGACTTTAACTTAGGGGCATTAGCCCCTAATGAGAGAGTCAGCCTGTCCTTTGAAGCTTTGTAGCCAGGCATTGACTTCTCTTGAGCTATGAAAGTCCTAGATGGCATCTTCTTCTAATAGAATGCTATTTTGTCTACATAGAAAATCTGTTGCTTAGTGTAGCCACCTTCATTAATTATCCTAGCTAGATCTTCTGGATAACTTGCTGTTTCACCTTGTATTTTTATGTTATGGAGATGGCTTCCTTCCTTAAACCTCATGAACCAAACTCTGCTAGCTTTAGACTTTTCTTCTGCAGCTTCCTCACGCTCTCAACCTTTGTATACTGAAGTGATTTAGGGCCTTCTTCTGGAGTAGGCTTTGGCTTAAGGGAATATTGTGGCTGGTTTGAGCTTCTGTCCAGACCACTAAAACCTTCTCCATATCAGTGATGTGGTTGTTGCACTTTCTTACCATTTGTGTTTACTTGAGTAGCACTTTTAATTTCCTTCAAGGACTTTTCCTTCTCATTCACAACTTGGCTAACTGTTTGGTTCAAGAGGCCTAGCTTTCAACATGTCTTCCTCAGTAAGCTGAATTGTTTCCAGCTTTCGATATAAACTGAGAAACATGCAACTTTTCCTTTTATTTGAACACTGAGGAGCCACTGTAGGGTTGTTAATTGGCCTAATTTCAATATTTTGTCTCAAGGAATAGGGAAGCCCAAGGGAAGGGAGAGGGAGACTGGCTGATCAGTGAAGCAACCAGAACATACACAACATTTATCAATTAAATTCATAAGCCTATATCAACATGATTTGTGGCACCCCAAAACAATTACAATAGTAACATCAAAGATCACTGATCACAGATCACCATAACATATACAGTAACAATGAAGAGATCTGAAATCTTGTGATAATTGCCAAAATGTGACACAGAGACAAGAAGTGAGCAAATGCTATTGAAATATGGCACCAATAGACTTGCTTGCCAAAGAGTTGCCACAAACTTTCAATGTGTTAAAAAAAAAAAAGCAATACCCATGAAATACAATAAAGCAAAGCACAAGAGGTATGTCTATATGTCTGTACTACAAACAACTCCACAAACCTAAACTCAACAACTTAGATGAAATGGACCAATTCCTCAAAAATTACAAACAACTGAAATTCACCCAAAATGAGATAATCTGAATAGCTCAGGAACTATTAAAGAACTGAATTTATAGTTAATTTTTTGAAAAAGAAATCTCCAAGTCTCAACAATTTCACTAGCAAATTCTTCTAAGCACTGAAAAAAAGAAATATCACCAATACTCTAAATTCTCTTCCAGAAAATGGAACCCACGTTTCCTAACTCATTTTATAAGGTCAGCATTACCCTGATACTAAAACCAGGTAAAGACAAAAAAGAAAAAAAAAAAAGAATGAAAGTAAAATGAAAAAGATTAAAAAAAATTCAGATGAAGAATTATGACTTCATGAAAATAGATAAAAATCCTCAACAAAATATTAGCATACTGAATTCAGCATATATATATAAATATATGTAATAGGCACACAGACACATCACTCACACATATACACACACACACACACACACACACACACACACACACACACACCATAACCAAGTGGAGTTTATTCTAGAAATGCCATGCTGGTTCAATAGTCACAAAAATCAGTGTAAGCCACCATGTTAAGTCTAAAGAGGAAAAACCATGATGAAGAAAAAACATCTGACAAAATTCAACACCCATTCATCATAAAAACTCTCAGCAAACTAAGAATATAAGGGAACCTCCTCAACCTAATAAAGAGCATCCACAAATATTTTCAGCTAACATAATAAATGCTGAAAGACTGAATGCTCAGGAACAAGGCAAGGCTATCTATCACTCTCACCACCCCTATTTATTATAGTACTGGAAACCTTAACCAATGCAATAAGGCAAGAAAAAGAAAAAGAGAAATAGATTAGAAAAGGAAGAAATAAAAAACTGTCCCTATTTGCAGATGACATGACTATCTAAGCAGAAAAATCTAAGGAATCTACAAAACAACTCATGGGTTAGCAAGGTTACAGGATAGTAAGGCCATCACATAAAAATCAATCTTGTTTTTGTATATTAGCAACAAACTGGAGACCAAAATTTTAAACACAATGCCATTTATAACTGCCCCACCACACACACACATACCTACGAATCCCCACACATGAAATACTTACACAGAATTGTAACAACCATGCACAGGATGTGTATGCCAAAAACTTCAAAACGTTGATAAAATACATCAAAGAATATTTTTTTAAACTTTTTTAAAAAAGATTTTATTTATTTATTTGACAGAGACATAGCGAGAGAGGGAACACAAGCAGGGGGAGAGGGAGAGGAAGAAGCAGGCTTCCCGTTGAGCAGGGAGCCCAACATGGGGCTCAATCCCAGAACCCTGGGATCATGCCCTGAACTGAAGGCAGATGCTTAACGACTGAGCCACCCAGGTGCCCCAATCAAAGAATATTTAAAGAGACAGCACATTCATGAGTTAGAAGACCTAACACTGTAAAGATCTAAAACTCTCCTCAAAATGACCTATAAGCTTAATGCAATTCCTATTAAAGTCTCAGTAGAATTTTTTTGAAGACACAGAAAAACGAATTCTAAAATGCTTATGAAAAGGCAAAGGAAATTGAAGAGGTAAAGCAATTTTGAAAAAGAAGAATAAAGTTATGAGAATCACAGTATCCAATTTTAAGACTTACTATATAGCTAACATAATCAAGACAGTATAGTATTAGCAGATGGATGAAAACATAAATCGATATTAGAAAGTCCAGAAACAGATCCACACAAACATGGTCAAACTGACTTGTGATTAAGATTCAAAAGCAATTCAGTGGAGCCAAGATAGTCTTTTCACCACTGTAAAAACAAAGAAGGAAAGCTCAAACTCAACCTCATAGCGTAAAACAAAATGAACTCAAAAGAGATTACAGATCTAAATGTAAAACATAAAACTATAAAACTTTTAAAAGAAAACACACGGGGCGCCTGGGTGGCTCAGTGGGTTAAGCCACTGCTTTTGGCTCAGGTCATGATCTCAAGGTCCTGGGATCAAGCCCCGCATCGGGCTCTCTGCTCACCAGGGAGCCTGCTTCCCCTTCTCTCTCTGCCTGCCTCTCTGCCTACTTGTGATCTCTCTCTCTCTCTGTCAAATAAATAAATAAAATCTTAAAAAAAAAAAAAGGAAAAAAGAAAACACAGGAGAAAAATCTTCATGACCTAGGGTTAGGCAAAAGAGTTCTTAAACATGACATTAAAAGCATGGCCCATAAAAGAAGAAAAACTGACAAACTGGACTTCATCAGAATTAAAATGTTTGTTCCACAAAGACACTGGTAAGAGAATGAAAAGATGCACAGACTTCAAGGAAATATGTGCAAATTTGATAAAGGAGTGGTATTCAGAATATATAAAGCACTCTGTAAACTGAATAGTAAGAATACAAACAATCCAGTCAGAAAATGTTCAACAGACTTGAACAGACACTTCACCAACAAGGATATACGAATGCTAAATAAATACATGAAAATATATACAACATCACTAGCTACTAGGGAAGTGGAAATCGAAGCCACAATAAGATACCACCACATTTCTATTAGAATGGTTAATTATTTTATATACTGACCTTCCTTCACTTTAAATCCTTAAATTATTTTAAATACTTATAGTATCAAGTGTGGGGAATACAGAGAAACTATATCACTCACACATTGCTGGTAGAATTAGGAAATGGTACAGCCACTCTGGAAAATGATTTGGCAGTATCTTAGAAACACACACTAACCAAATGACCCAGCAATCCTACACTTACAGCATTTATGGCAGAGAAATGAAAGTCAGGTTTTACACACAAAAAAACTGTACCTGTGTATATACAGAAGCTTTAACTGTTGCAGTCAAAAACTAGAAATAACTCGTTTTCTTTCAAAAAAGTAAATGGGTAAACAAGCTGGTATACCCATATGGTGGAATACTACTTGCCAATAAAAACAGCCAAGTTATTGATGTGCACAATAACTTAGATGGAGCTCAGGGTTTTATATTATACTGAGTAAAATAAATCCAATGTCAAAAAGTAAGATACCATATGATTCTCAAAATGACAAAATTATGCTCATAGAGACAAAGGGTTGCTAGGTAGGGTTGAAGGGAGATTCTCTAGGGTTGATGGAACAGTTACGTTTCCTTGATTGTGGTGGTCATTACATCAAAAATTGTGTGTGTGTGTGTGTGTGTGTGTGTGTGTGTGATGAATGATATATGATGTATAATAAATGTGTGTATGATAATATTTGACAGAACTATACACCAAATAAATAATACTAAAAAAAATGAGTGCATGTGAAAACTGGTAAAATCTGCATCAGGTCTGAGGTTTAGTTAAAGCACTGTACCAATGTCAATTTCCCGGTTGTGACTGCTCTACTATGCTCTACTATGGCAGTGTGTGGTTGGCAGAATAATGGCCTGTCAAAGATGTCCACACCCTAATCCCCAGAAACTAAGAATGAGATGAGATTATCCCGGATTATCCAGTGGGCCCAGTGTCACCACATGAGCCTGTAAAAGCAGAGAACTTCTTCTGGCTGGTGGCAGAAAAGGGAATCAGAGATTCAAAGCACAAGAAGGACTGGACACCTGCTGCTGGCTTGAAGAAGGGAGGGCCACGTGGAAGGCATGGGAAGGAGCTGAATTCTGCCAACAATCAGAATCAGCTTAGCACAGATTCTTCCCCCAAATCTCCAGTGAGAACGGAAGCCCCAGCCGACACCTTGATTTTCACCTGGTAAGACTCTGAGAGGAGAACTGAGCAAACCCATGTCCGACACCTGACCCACAGAGCTATAAAAGGGTAAGTTCATGTTGTTTTAAGCCAGGAAGTGAGTGGTAATTTGTTACAGCAGTAAAAGGAAATACAGAGTAGTTTTCAACCCAGGTGAATAGGGGATACTGGTACTATCTGGAGACAGTTCTGTTTGTCACATCTAGGGGAGGACTACCGACATCTAATAAGTAGAGGCCAGGGATGCTGCTAAATATTATTAATGCACAAGACAGCCCCCACCCTCCCCCACAAGGAAGTATCACGCCTGGAAGGTCAATAGTGCTGAGACTGAGAAACCCTGTACTGTGGTTATACAAGACGTCATCATTGGGGGGAGGACACATGGGAATCTCTGCACTATTTTTGCAACTTCTATTTGAGCTTAAAATTGTTTCAAATTTAAAAGATTTTTAAATATAAGCCTAATCACAAGGACAACAGAAGGATACACAGCTTCTAATACCACTAGAAGTAGGTAAAATAAATAAAATGCTTTGGGAACATTGGGCAAATATATGAGCTAAGGGAAAGGAAATAGGGAGGAAAAATTGAAAAATATAAGCAAGAAAAATATAAGCAACAGCTGATGAAAATGCCATAAGAGACCTTTTCTCAGAGTGCAGTCAAGATCCCAGGTCTGATCCCAAATACTGAGTGAAGAGCCCAGTAGAAGATCACTTCAGATGGCCCCTCTTCTTCAGTGAGCTGCTGTACAAAGGTATCTGCTGAGAAAGAGGGGTGCCTGGATGGGGGATGGCTGTGGAAAAGCTGCTGTGGGCAAATGAAATGGGCATGGCTGAAGGCGGAGCCTGGAGCCTGGAGGCAGGGTGGCACACACGTGCGGCGGGTATGTGCTGACCTTGGTGTCCTCCTGCAGCACTCCGCAGTTTGGGGACAGAGAGCACCAGCAAGGCGGTGGGCGCTAGGGGCATCTCTAAGGAATGTGACAGAGAGGAATGCTGAGACATGATAGGGATCTGCCCAGGGTAGGCACATGAAACCGGAAGAGGACTAGGAGACTAAGGAAGTTTTGAAAATGCAGTGAAAGCCATGAGAATGCTCAAAAGCAAAGAGCAAAAAGAGCAAACCAGAGAGTGAGTCTGTGGTCAGAGAGAACTTTGTTTAAGACCCTGAAGGGAGAATAACTCCAGGACATGAGGTCCAAGTGTAACCAACAGCTTTCTTACGTCAAATAAGGAGGGCATCACTGGTGAGAAGAAAGCTGTGTGGCCAGGGGGTGTGAAACGGATTCTTACCCCGCCTGTTTGTGGCCAGCACTTCCACTGGCCATCACAGAACCCGCAAGCAGCTTTCAAGACTTCTCTTTGTACAAGGCATGATGTCTCCCAAGGAAAGCAAGAAAAAATATGTCTATCAGGAATCCAAAGAAAAGTCCAGATAGACTCTCCTTTAACTTAAGTCCATTCAGGCTGCTGTAAACAACATAAGTTTATTTCTGAAACAAATATCACAATATCAGATCAATAAATCTGGAGGCTTGGAAGTCCAATGTCAAAGTGGTAGCAGATTCAGTGTCTGATGAGAACTTGCTTCCTGATTTCACAGACAACTGTATCCTTACTGAGTCCTCATGTGGCAAAAGGGGCAAGGGAGCTCTCTGGGGTCCCTTTTATCAGGGCACTAACACCATTCATAAAGCTCTTCTCTCATGCCCTACAGCTCTACCTCCAAATATCATCACATTGGGGATTAGGTCAACATAGGAATTTTGAGGGGACACACACATTCAGTCTACAGCTCTCCCCGACTCATAGGAGTGCCCAATTACCCTCTCTGAAAAGTACTGAATTACTTCTCTCTTTGTAATTCAATTCTTTAACAAGAAGCCAAGATTGTGGATTTGATCCTATGTATCCTAGACGGCACCTCCATCTAAACCAACGGTCAGCATGAATGACTGTGGCTCCAGCCTGCACACAGACTTCCTCCCCAGGGCTGGGCACTCTCTCTTCTGTGACAGCAGGAGAGAGAGGTTGAGGACAGGGCTTTGGGGAAGGCCTCTCCTGTATCTGCCTGCCCAGCATCCACTTCCACTTCTGGTAAGAGCAGGGTGATTGGGGTTGGGGAGGCACTACTCCCCCTCCCAAAATGGGCAGGCTCTCTCGGCCAGACAGTCCACCAACATGCCCCACCCTCCACCAAGGGTTGACTTGCTCAAGATGTGAAGTGACAGACTGGAGAACGCTGGAGCAGGGTCTCTCCTAACATCAAGCAAGGACTGACTACCTAATAGCACTGCCAACCAGACCCTGGTTCTAGCTGTCTTCTTTTAAGACCTGCTTCTTCAGATTTCTCTTTGCCCCGGTGAGCTTCCCGATACCCTTCCAATATCCTTCCAATAAATTCATGCTCTTTTTCTTGAGTTAGCCAGAGCAAGCTTTTGTTGCTGGAAGAGAACTTAATAAAAAGCAGCGGCAAACTGGAATCAAATGGCTGGGCTCCCTTTCTCTACAGCATGTGACATCAGCCTGGGCCTCACCCACCATCAGTGCAAAGTGATGCCAGACGGCCCGCAGTCAGAAGGCCAGAACAGGCACTAAAATCACCAGGGAAGTGGGCATCATCCAAAGACTGGGAGAGACAGAAGGGCCTGGCATTGTAGAAATGCAAGGGCAAGATCAGAGCACAACAAACAGGCAGCCCCTTCATTATTCAATTACTCACTTTGTAAATCGAGAATTAATGTTCACGGGTTCTGGTGAGTGACATAATTACAATTTAAAAAGGGCAATTAATCATCGGCTTGTTGTTCACTGCCTTGCTGGGAGCTGCTTGCTTCATGAACACCAGTAAAGCCACAAAAGGATTAAACACACAAATGAGTATGACCACCAAATTCCAGCCTCCTCTGGCCCCCTCTCCTTGCAACTCTTCTGACTATGCTCAGCCACACGGGATCTCTACATCTGTTTCTCATTTCTCCTGTGACATTCTTCCACCCTTCCCAAGTCTCCACCTTCTGAACAGTGCCCCCTCCCCTCTGCTGCTGGTAAAAACAACAGGGCTTCCTAACACTGTGTGCTGCAAGGGAAGAAAAAGACCTGGGGCCTCCAGCTCTCAGCTTTAAGGGGCTAGAAAAGAGAGAGTGGGGGAAACAGGTTGCAACAGAGAAGGAGGAAGAGGGCAAGAACAAGAGAGAAAGTCAGGAGGAAGAAAGCAGGCGGTGGGTGGCATGAGACCATACGGGCACCAGAATGCTGACATCTGGTTCTGAAACAGGGCAGGCCAGCATCTTCTCAGGACCACATTTTCTGTCGACTCAAGTCACCCCCTCTCCAGTTCTGACCCCTTCGCTGATGTTGAGCTGCTCACTCGGACTCCAGGAATCCAACCACGAGCCAGAGGCATTTCTGGTTTCCTCTAACAGATTAGAACAAAGAGTTCTCCCAAAAGATGTACTTTCAGGGGAAGGACCTTTAAAGGAAAAAACTTCAGGGATCTAGTTCCACTGAGAGAAGCTTGGGGCAAGAATGAGTATTTGCATCTTGATGCTACCACTCCTTCAGGCCAAATCAGAATGTTACTACTTCCAGTTCTTGAGCTCAAAAATGGCTGTGCAAACCCAAGACTTCTCAGATCAAAGGTATCTGTCTCAGCCTCTTCCACAGCCATCCCTCTAAAAATCCCACAGCAGACACTGTGCATGACCATCCTACCGCCATTCCCATGAGGCTGCTACCTTCCCTAGTTTTGTGGGAGGCGAACACCTCTGACCACAGGAAAAGCAGGCCTCTCTGCCAGCCTACAGGGAAAGTTGTGACCAACCGAAACCAACCACAGTAACCCTGTTCTCTCTTGCCAGTAATTGGTCTGAGATGGCCGTATGCCCCACTTCCTGCCAGGGAGATGTGTGTTTAAGTCACTGGGCACCTGTCCTGCCTGAAAGAAGATAGACCCATGTCCCTGCCCCTTTCTGCTTGAGACACTGGTGTATGACTCAATGCCCTGTGACCACAGGAACACCAGTATGAGGACTTGGTATCCAGGTCAAGAACAACCAGACTAGCCCAGGCTAAGAAAAACCCTCCAAGGCAAGGGAAAACCAGGCAAAGAGTAAGGAGTCACTTGTGTTAAGCAGCAGGAAAAGATAATATAGGAACATTTTCTTGTATATGCATCAGCAACCTCTGGACAAATATATAAGAAATCAGTAAGTCAAGGCAGGGAGCCGGAGGCCAGAGGAATAGAGTAAAGAGGACTTTTTTTATTGTATGCCTCTTGTACTTTTTGGCTTTTGAGTCATATCAAAATATTTCCCACTCAAAAATAAAATGAAAAGGAAAGAAATGAATAGAAAAAATAAAAGAGAGGAGGAACCCTCCCTTAGGTGCATCCCTAACTTTCATTATTTGAGTGCCCCCTGGTGATTTTTGCAACATCTGTGCATCACTTTATTTAATATTTTTCTTAAAAACAAATCTCACTCTTTTACTGACATTGATTTTAAAACTTCACATAACTAGAAAACATGGAAAATCATTATCACTTGTCATTAATAGAAGCTACAAGTAAAAATGGATACAATGAAAACAAGACATTCTTAAATACTAGATGGCTAGATCTCCAAACCTGACGGGTGCACTCCATTTAAAAAAAGAGAAAGATTAGTCTTACAAACATATAAACACCATACTGAGAATTTGTTTTTTAAGTAGTAAGAAGTTAAAATAAAATTGAAAAAAATCCTAATCCCTATATGATTCGCTTATTACAGTATTAGTGATGTGAGCTCATTGGCAAGATCTAGAAGACACTTGAGACTCCATCAGGAGGAATATGTTCTCATGCTCTCATCGATCAGGTCTCTACACACACTCTGATTCACTCAGAAGTCCAGTATATATTACAGACTGAGCTAGATGCTGAAGGGAATTAAAGATAAATAAGACATGACTTTTTCCTGCCCTAAGGAGTTTATAACCTACTGGGGCAGATAAGATAAATATATAGTAGAAGTGCTTCATACATATCTTTGTCTATTCTGAAATCAACTATCTAGCCCAGCAAAAAATAAATACTCAGAACAGCTCAATGGAGAAAGAACAGTCTTTTCAACACATGGTGCTGGGACAAACGGATATCCAGATTTTTGTCTGGCAAGAATGAAGATAGACCCCTTCCTTACACCATACACAAAAATTAACTCCAAGTACATCACAGACCTAAATGTTAAGAGCAAAAACTATAAAACTCTTAGAAGAAACATAAGTGTCAATATTCGGGGCTTTGGGCTACACAAAGCCTTCTCAGATGTGACAGCAAAAGCAAAAGAAACAAAGAAAAACAGATCCACTAGACTTCATCAAAATGTAGAACTTTTATGTTCCAAAGGACACCTTCAAGTGAAAAGATGCCTACAGAGGAGAGACAAATTTTACAGCAAGTCACCTATCCCATAAGGCATTACTATCTGGTACATACAAAGAATTCCTACAACTGAACAATAAAAAGACAAATAATTAAAAGATAGGCAAAGGATCTGAACAGACATCTCTCCAAAGAAGATGTACAAATGGCCAATGAGAAAATGAATGAAATGAGAATGAAACAGAAATGAAAAAGAAATGTAAATCAGAACACATTGAGATACCACTCACACCCACTAGATGTCTATACTCAAATGACATGAGCTTGTGAATGATAAGCGCTGGTGAAGATGTGGAGATATGAGATGGTGCCAGCTACTATTTTGGAAAACAATCTGGCCCATCCCTCAAAAGGTTAAACATGCAATTAGCATATGACCCTGCAATTCCAGTCCTGGGTATATACCCAAGAGAAATGAAAACATATGTCCACAGAAGAACTTGTACACAGATGTTCACAGCATCATTACTCATAATAGCTAAAAAGTGGAAATAGCCCAAATGTCCATCAACTGATTGACAGATACATAACATGTGGTATAACCAAACAATATTGTCTGGCAATAAGAGGGAATGGAGTACTGACACATGCCACAGCACAGATAATAAACCTTGAAAGCCAAATGCTCAAGGATAAGCCAGTTACACAAAGGCCACATATTGTATGATCTTGCTTATGACGTGTCCACAATAGGCAAATACATAGAGATAGAAACCAGACGGGTGTCTGCCCAGGGCTGGGATGTCAGGGGAAATGGAGAGTGGCTGACAACAGGCAGAGAGCATCTTCTGGGGGTGATGAGAATGGTCTATGCTTAGGTTGTGGTGACAGTTGCACAACCCCATGAACATACTAAAAATCATTGACTTGGACAACTTTAAAAGAGAGATAATATATGGTATGTGAAATCTATCTCAGTAAAAGAGCTAAAATGAAACCAAAAACAGTTTTTACATTTGAAAATGGAGAAAGAGCACCATTGTTCTCAATGAACACATGCCTTGGGAAGGAGCCCACTGTGCCTGCTGCACCACCGCCACGCCTGGCCATGTGCTGAGCCTTGTATGGAAGGTGGGTCGTGGGTGTTCCTGTGTAAGCAGAAGATCTGCCTCCTGCACTTCATGTCAGTACCTGTGAGCCTCCTAGAGCATGAATATCTCATTACACTCCCAAGTGCAAGTCTACTGTTGAAGGCCAGTATTTTTCCTACAACACGGTCCCAAAACACAAGCCAACTGTCTCGTCTGGTACTGAGCTATGAAGAAACAGTGATTCACCTAACATGGTAGGAAAACCTGAGTGCCCTGGACTCCAAAACATAGCACAGCCTTCCTTCCTAAAGGGTGTATATGGTAATTTTGACCATGTATGGTTTCTAGCTGACTTGGGGTCCAGATACCCCAGAAAATGAAATGCTGCTAAATAAAAGACCTAGACAACCAGCAATAAGGAAATGCTATGGAGTTCAAAGGAGAACAGAAGAAATGACAGCTTTCCAGCAGGATAGCATGGAGAGGGGAAGGCTGGCAAGGAAGGTGGAGTCTAAGCCACACTGGGAGAGTTGACAAGGCTGAGACAGGTGGGATGGCACAGAGGCCATTTTCGGCAGAGGTTCAGAGAAGGGAGATGGGGAGGGACAGCAGGACCCCGAGACTGGAGGCTAGGCTGCTTAGCCTAGATCTGCCGCTTTCTAGCCGAGGGCTCTTTGTGCCCCTTTTCCTGATCTACAAAATGGAAATGACACCAAATTTAATAGAATCTAATATACCATCGACTATAAGATGAACCATTATTCCATTATCACCAAGAAAAAAAAATGAGTTACAAGACATCGCTGAATATAAAATGCATCCCTAATTCAAAGATGTTAAAATGTGAAAAAATGTTCCCCTCAGAACTAATGAAATATGGTAATGATAACTACTTACAAGGCTGATGTGAGAATTAGATGAGTAATTATATATGTAAAAAAGAATATTCTTGCTACTGCTGTTATCAATTTTAATTCAACAAAAACTGATTGAACAAGTACCCTGAGACCCTGTGGACAAGACAAATATGGTCCAGTCCTTACAAATGTTACATCTACCCAAACGGGCAGAATAAACAGGGGGGGTGTAGATGAGAGATGTGTATGCACTTAAGCTCCAGCCACAGGGAGTCTCTGGTTTGACTGGAGTACAAACTCAAGTCCCATCTTACTGCACCAAATGGCAAACGGGAGAGAAGTTCTAAAGTAAAGGGAGAATCAGATGTAATTAAAATGACCCTTGAAAAACCACAACATCTCCTATGAAGTACATATACACCCAATTCTATAGGACCATACCTACACAATATACACAGAGCACAGCAGACATATGCAAAATACAGTGAGAGGCCATGTTGTACAAAGAACAAATTTAAGCACTGAAATCGTACCCACTGTAACAAGTAAGATGGAGAAGAGAAGAACCAAGACAAGCAGGGCACAACAGATTCAGGTCTCCCACCCCATCCTCGGCACAGGCAACACCCACAGGGCATGGCAGCCATGCTGACCACTGAGTTCTTCTTTCTCAGGTCATACTGGTCTCTGTGATGCTAGGCCTGGGAGCTTGCAAATCACATTTGGGCTTAGCCAGCTGGCTCCAATAGAGTCTTTACAACAAGGGGCACCAGAAGGTTTGAAACAGCAAGGATGAAGGAGAAAGACTTGCACATTCTTCCCGTGTGCTTCTCCAGTCCTTCCAGTCCTGAGCACCAGCACCCCAGCAATAGTCCCTCTCTGGCAGCACAGTGCCTCTCTGCAGCAACAGCCGATTCCAGTTTGCAGGTTCTCCATGGACTTCACGCTTCCTACCACAGCAGACAAAAGCCCCAACTGAGCAGCACCACTCTTCGAAACTCTGAGTTTCCATGAGGCCCTTCCCTTCACTGCCTGAGTTTTAATAACTGCAACTCTTCTCTTTGATCCCCCAGTCCAAGAGATGGGAACTGCTTCCTGCAATGCTCACTCCATAATACCTCAGTGTTTCCATCTGACCCTTCTATAACCTAGTTAATTTTACGTCATTATTGATTCTTAATAATAAGCTCTCTCTGTTTAAATAATTGCTGTGGTTTCTGTCTCCTGCCTGGACCATTATTACTATAGCAGCAGATTACCCATCACTTTCCATCTTCAATTTTCTCTCTCTCTCTCTCTCTCTCTCTCTCAGAGAAGAGGTAATTCAAGAGGGGGAAAAAAAAAACTTAGGCCAATAAACATGAAAAATATTCAACCTCCACTTGAAACCAAAGAAACAAAAATTAATACTAGGAGACATCAATTCTGCCTATCAGATCAACAAAGATTAAAAAGCTGATAATCCCCAGTGCTGGCCGCATGCACTCTCATACACTGTTGGTAGGAATGTAAAAACTGGCATTATCATTTTATGGAACAGTATGTGTCAAAAACCTTCAAAATCTGTGTCTTAAAAAATAAGACACTGGGGCGCCTGGGTGGCTCAGTGGGTTGAGCCGCTGCCTTCGGCTCAGGTCGTGATCCCAGGGTCCTGGGATCGAGTCCCACATCGGGCTCTCTGCTCAGCAGGGAGCCTGCTTCCCTCTCTCTCTCTCT
The DNA here is from genome assembly GCF_002288905.1 of Enhydra lutris kenyoni. Lineage (NCBI taxonomy): Eukaryota > Metazoa > Chordata > Mammalia > Carnivora > Mustelidae > Enhydra > Enhydra lutris. The sequence goes on from NW_019154150.1 coordinate 3,187,616, forward strand.
CTCTGCCTGCCTGCCTCTCTGTCTACTTGTGATCTCTCTCTGTCAAATAAATGAATAAAATCTTTAGAAAAAAAAAAAAAGACACTGCGGGAGTAGATATACTTCTTTCTATTCCTTCTGGTAATACACCTAAAAACTCTACACATTACACATACAAAACAAACATAAGAAAATCTGAAAGCAGAAGGGTCTGGCTAGGGGCCCAGACCCAAAGAATGACACAGCCAAGAGTTTCCTAATGTTTCTTTTTGCTTCGTATATCATGGACTGGGTGCTCAAGGAAATGTCAATGAAAGCCCAAAAGCCCCCAGAAAGGCTTGCTTTTTCTAGTCCAAGGACCAGGCAAGACAGAAACTTTTAGATGATAACAAGCCTATCCAGTCTAACACCACAGGAAAAAATGCAGTCCCACCCCCACTGGGGAGCTTGGACTGCTACCCTCGCCAAGATGCTATGAACTGTCCCTGCTGGGGTAGTGTCAAAGAAGACCAGGTGGAAAGGCAGATCTTTGACCCCCAACCAGCAGTAGTGAGGTCTCCCCTCCTGCACTCCTGCAATGTAAGTGGAGACCACATGCAGAGCACCCTAGCCAGAGTGGTGTCACCAAAGGCCCAGTGGAAAGCCTGAACCCCCAGTTCCAGGAATGTACACAGTGACACAGAACTCTATCTATACATTGTACCAATGTCAATTTCCCAGTTTTGAAATTGTATCACCTTTATGCAAGATGCAACCTTTGGGGGATCTCCATGAAGGATACATGGGGCCACTCTCTTCTATCTTTGCAACTTCCTGTGAATCTATAATTATTCCAAAATAAAATGCAAAAACAAGAAAGCAATCACAAAGGAGCATGGGAAACTTTCTGGGGAGGTCATGTTCCACAACTTGATTGAGGTGATGGCTATAGGTCATTACATGTTGCATTTGTCAAGGTCATCAACCTGAACACTTAGTGTGTAGACTCTACTCTAAGTTATACCTCACTAAAATTATTTAAAATAATAAGCTGTTCAAATATCTAAATCCATATCAATACCAATTACACAGAAAGTAAAGTTTTCTTTTTAAGCAGGAGTATACCAACTAAGAAATGTAGAAGAAATTACAGAAATACAAAATGACCATTTTGCAACCACCAGCACATCGATTCAGACAAGAATCATCAATGGAAAGGAAAAATGGCAGAGAAAGTAGCTCCAACCTCTTATCTTCCCACAGAAACATTGAAAAACAAGCAGAAACTATCAGAACCAACTATTTCAAAACTCTGAAAAGCAGTCAAATGTTTACAGCAACCAAGAGAATGCTGAATCAAGAAGAGGGCAATTTGAAAACAGCAGGACAGCTTTGTGACATTCTTATATGTCCTACCCCTGCAACGGCTCAGTAGCAGCCCCTGTGTCCAGGGTGGAACCGTGGTCTCCTTGTAAATTACTATGTATGATTGTTCTAACCTGTCTGGAGGCTGCCTGAAGGACTTATGCAAGGCACAGCTCTCCTGTCTCAGCAAACTCAGCATTTAGGCTAAAAAGGGAGCAAGTAGTTCTAGGAAAAATTGTAACAGGTCACACAGATAGTAGACCATCTAGGATGAAAAGTTGGGGGAGATGCTTTGAAACATTAGGACATTTTAAAAAATCCGTATATACAGGGGGCACCTGGCTGGTGCAGTCAATGGAGCGTGTGACTCTTGATCTCAGGACTGAGGTGCGAGCCCCATGTTAGGTGTAGAGATTACTTAAAACAAAACAACACAAAAATCAGAGCGCCAGAGTGGCTTAGTCAGTTGAGTATCCAACTCTTGATTTTGGCTCTGGTCATGACATCATGGTTATGAGTCTGAGAACTGCATCAGACTCTGCATTCAGTGGGGAGTCCGCTTGAGATTCTCTCTCTCCCTCTCCCCTCCTCCCCACCACCCACTGCTCTTGTGTACTCTTCCTCTCTCTCATCCTAAAATAAATAAATCTTTAAAAATAAATAAAATAAAATTTTTTAAAAAAATCCATATATACAGGAAAATTTGTAAAGCTACGCATAGGCCAAGGGCAAGTCACATACTCAGAAAAGACTTGAGAAGGCCCCAACTTTTCACCTTGAGCTAATTTCCAAGCTCAATATAAGCCAAACTGTTGAAAGGGTACCCCAGCACAAGCAAATCTGCCAAGACTAGGAAAGTGTCTCAATTGTTGTTTTGCTTTTCCTTATTTTCTGGTGTGTTGTAATTGTTGTTATTTAAGCCTTTGGCATTTAAAGGGTTCCTGTCAAAATATTAGCTGACAGAAACTAAAGGAATAGAAATTTCAGTTACTATACACAACAAGGAATATAGTCTTTGAAAAAACAGTTTGGAAAAACCATTAAACAGGTGGACTGCTATAGCCTTAAAAAAAAATTTTTTTTAAAAACTGCAAACCATGAGAAAAGGAAAAATCTGATTTCCAGAGTTATAACATTATACTCCAATGTCCAGTGTTCAACAACAATAACAACAACAACAAATCAAAAGGCATACAAGGAAACAGGAAAGTATAGCCCATTTAAAGGAACAAAATTAATTCACAGAAATGGTCTTCAAAAAGCCCAGGCATCAGACATACTACATAAAAATCATTTAAACATGTTCAAAGAGATAAAGGAAAACGTGGGCATATAACAAGGGAAAACAGAAAAATGATACATAAACAAACTGAGAATGCCAAGAAAGAGATAGAAACTATTAAAAAAGAACCAACCAAAGATTCTGCAGCTGAAGTGAAAATTCACTACAGGGGTTCAACAGCAGAAGGAAGAATCAGCAAACATTAAGATAGGACAATAGAAAGTATTGAGTCTGAGGAGCAGAAAGAAAAAAGGAAGAAGGAAAGAGAAACAGTGCCTTCAGGATCTTGTGGGACACTAACATTTGCATTATGGGAGTTTCTGTGGAAGAAGAAAGAGGGAAGGGGGCAGGAAGAATATCCAAAGAAATAATGGCTAAAACTCGCCAAATTTGATACAAGACATAAATGTACAAATTCAAAAAGCTCAACAAATTTCAAGTAAAATGAATTTAAAAATACCCACATCAAAACACATTATAATCAAACTATTAAAGAGATCTTCAAACAGCAAGAGAAGGTACTTGATATATATAAGGGAGCCTCAAAAAGATTAACAGTCGATTTCGTCTCAGAAACCATGGAAGCTAGGAGATGATGGGAAGACACATTTAGATATTGAAAGAAAAAAGCTTCCAACCAAGAATTCCATACCCTGCGAAAATGTCCTTCAAAAAATGAAGGAGACATTAAGACATGCCTAGACAAAATCTGAACCAGTTCATTATCACTGGACTTGATCCACATTTCTTATGGACTCTCTTAATCTTTAATTAATTAATTAATTAATTAATAATTTAATTACTTAATTTTTAATTAACCTTTAATCCTTCAGGTTAAAATGAAAAGATACCTAGAGAGTAACTTGAAGCTGGATTAAGAAATGAAGATCTCCAGTAAAGGTAAATACACAGGCAAATACAAAACTCAGTATTATTGTATTTTTAATTTGTAACTCCATTTTTTATTCCTTATGTAATCTAAAAGACAAATGCATAAAAAATAATTAAAAGTTTGTTACTAGGCATACAATATTTAAAAATACAATTTGGGAAAACCATAACATAAAAAGGGAGACAAAGTTATCTAGGAAGTGTTTTTTAACTTTTTTATTGCCATAAAACACATGTAACATAAACTTTGTCACTTTACCAGTATTAAGTGTACAGTTTCATTGGCATTAACTACATTTAAAATATTGTATAACTACAACCCTATCTGTTTCCAGAACTTTTCATCATCCCATAGAAAAAGTTCTGTATCAATTCAAACAGGTAACTCCTCTTCTTCCTGTCCCCCAGGCCTTGGTAACCTCTATTCTATTTTCTGTCTTTTAAATTAGGAGCAGAGTTTTTTTTATGCTACTGAAGTTAAGCTGGTATCAATTCAATCAGATTGTTATAAATTTAGGATGTTAAATGCAATCTCCATGGTAACCACAAAGAAAAAAATCTAAAGACTACACACAAAAAGAAATGAGAAGAGAATCAAATTGGTTCACCACATAAAAAATCAAGTAAACACAAAAGAAGGCATTAATGGGAAAAAATGGGGGTCCAAAACACTATAAAGCATATGGAAGACAAAAAAGCAAAACGGAAGGATTAGGTTTTTCCTTCCCAGTAATTACTTTAAATGTGAATGTACACTCCAGTCAAAAGGCTGAGGCTGGCGGGAGAGATGAAACAATGGTCCAACTATATACTATCTACAAGAGAACTACTTTAAATGCAAAACACAGAGGTTAAACTGAAAGAATAAGAAAAGATATCACATGCAAAAAAGATATCATATGGCTATAATAATGTCAAGCATAAAGAGACTTGAAGTCAAAAACAGTCACAAGAAACAAATAAGGACATATTGATAAAAGGGTCAATTCATCAGGAAGAAATAGCAGTTATAAGCATATATACATCAAGAAGGGCCCCAAAGCATATGAAACAAATCCTGACAGAATAAAAGAGAGAAATACACCATTCTACAATAATAGAGACTTCAATGCCTCACTTTCAATAACGAATAAAACATTCAGACAGCAGATCAGTAAGAAAATAGAGGGCTTATAACAAGACAGTGGCAGTGATACCAGTATCAGTTATACAAATTTTTATATTCTACAAAATTGTATTAATTCATCAATCAGAATTTTGAAGCTAAAACTGATTTAATATTTTCAGCCATCATTTGTTTAAGATTTATGTCATTAATAAATGTAATTTGATGAAACAAACCATAAAAAAAAAGAAAATAGAGGGCTTGAACAACACTATAAACCAATTAGACCTACCAGACATATGTTGAACACTCCACCATAGACAGTATGTTAAGTCCACAGAACAAGTCGCAACAAATTTTCAAAGATTGAAACCAGAGAAAGTATCTTCTTTAACCACAATGGAATGAAGTCAGAAATCAGTAAGAAAAGGAAAACTGAAAAATGTACAAATATGTGGAAAGTAAACAATATACTCTTAACCTATGGGTCAAAGAAGAAAACAGACGGGAAATGACAAAATGCCTGGATATGGATGAAAATGAAAACAACACAGCAAAATGTATGGAATATAGTAAAGGCAGTGCTTCAAGAGAAATTTAACATAAATGCTTACATTAAAAAGAAGAAATATCTCAAATCAATAACCTAAGTTTATATCTTGAGGAATTAGAAGAGCAAACTAAATCCAAAGATAGAAGAAGAAAAGAGATAATAAAGATTAGAAGTGGAGGTAAACAAAATAGAGAAGACAAAAAAATCATAGATCATGAGTTAAACCAAAAATTGGTTCTTTGAAAAGATTTTAAAAATTGACAAGCCTTTAGACTAATAAAGGAGAAAAAAAAGTAGATACAAATAAATAATGAGAATGGGGGCTATGAAATTGGGGGCTAACTCTGCAAAAATAAAAAGGATTGTAAAAAAGTATTATAAACAACTATGTGCCAACAAATTGGATAACCCGGAAGAAATGTACATAATTCTAGAAACATACATATTCCTTAACTGACTTAAGAATAAACAGAAAATCTCAAAAGAACTATTATAAGTAAAGAGAGTGAATCAGTAATCAAAAACCTTCCAACAGAGAAAAGTCCAGGACCAGACAGCTTCACTGGTAAATTCAACCAAATATTCAAAAAGATTTAATACCAATCCTTCTCAAACTCTTTTAAAAATCACATAGGAGGGAGCACTTCTTCTTTTTTTTTTTTAAGATTTTATTTATTTATTTAAGAAGAGAGAGAGAGAGAGAGAAAGAGAGATCACAAGTAGGCAAAGAGGCAGGCAGCAAGAGAGGGGGAAGCAGGCTCCCCCCTGAGCAGAGAATCCGACGTGGGGCTCAATCCCAGGACCCTGAGATCATGACCTGAGCTGAAGGCAGAGGCCTAACCCACTGAGCCACCCAGGCGCCCTAGTAGGGAACACTTCTTAACTCATTCTGTAAGACCAGCATAATGACATGAACAACAACAACAACAACAAAAAAAAACAGATAATGACATCATAAGAAAAAAACCTATAGGTCACTATCCCTTATGAATAAAAGCAAATCAAACCCAATATCATAGTATAAGGATTATAACACTATGACCTATTGGATTTATACCAGGAACACAAGTCCACTCAACATGAAAAAAATCAATCAATACACTATGGCAATGGAATGAAGGGGGGAAAAACACAATCATCTCAATTAATTCAGAAAAGGCAAGCATGTGACAAAATCCAATACCTTTTCATAGTGAAAACTCTCCAAAAAATAGAAATAAAAGTGGGACGCCTGGGTGGCTCAGTTGGTTAAGTAGCTGCCTTCGGCTCAGGTCATGATCCCAGCGTCCTGGGATCGAGTCCCACATCAGGTTCCTTGCTTGGCGGGGAGCCTGCTTCTCCCTCTGTCTCTGCCTGCCATTCTGTCTGCCTGTGCTTGCTCTCTCTCCCTCTCTCTCTGACAAAAAAAAAAAAAAAAAAAAAAAAAAAAAAAAAAAAAAAAAAAATCTCCCCCCCATAAAAAAGCCAATTTGAAAAAAAAAAAAAAAAAAACCCATTGGCCCCATGGCCAATCAGTGAAAGATTCAAAGCTTTCCCCTAAGATCAGAAACAAAGTAGGAGTGCCCACTTTCATCATTGCTATTCAAAACTGGAACCAGGAGTTCTGGCCAGATCAACTAGGTAAGAAAAACAAATAGGAGGAATCCAAATTGGAAATGAAGAAAACTATCTGTTAGCACGACCCTTTATATAGAAAATCCCAAAGAATCCACAGAAAAGCTAGTAGAACTAATAATTAAGCTCCATAAAATTGCAGGGCACAGCATCAACACTCAAACATCAATCTCATTTCTATATACCAGAAATGAACAATCCAAAAGAGAATTAAGAAAGAACTTTCATTTACAATAGCATCTAAAAGAATAAAATACCTAGCAATAAGTTTAGGAAGGATACGAAGGACTTGCACATTGAAAACTATGAAACATTGCTGAAAGAAATTAATGAGACCTCAATAAATGGAAAAACACCTCATGTTCATGGATTGGAAGAACACTGTTACCAGTACTGACAGTACTGAGTTTAAGAGCGTCCTTCTAAAATTCATGTCCACCAAAACTTCAGAACACAGGCTTACTGGGAAATAGGGCCTTCGCACATGTATTCAGTTAAAATGAAGTCACACTGGATAAAGGTGGGTCCTAATCCATCGTGACTGGTGTCCTTGCAAGAAGAGAGAAATACAAAGAGATGGAGACACAGAGGGAAGAATGCCATGTGAAGACAGAAGCAGAGGAGCACCAAGGATTTCCACCAAACATCAGAAAGTAAGAGAAAGGCACAGAACATCTTCTTCCCTAGAGCCTGGCCCTGAAATACCTTGATTTCTGTTTTTTGAAGCCATCCCAGTTTGTGGCATTTTGTTTATGGCAGCCTTAGAAAACCAATAAACCCTCAAAGTAATCCACAGATTCAATATAACCCTATCAGAATTCCAACATCTTTTTTTCCTGCAAGTGGAAAAACAAATCCTCAAATTCATATGGAATGGCAAAGGGTGAGGCAAACAGCCAAAACAACCCTGCAAAAGAAGAACAACATTGGAAGATACACACTCTGTGATTTCAAAAAAACCTGGACCACAAAGCTACAGCCATCAAAACAGTGTGGTACTGGCATAAGGATAGAAATACCACAAAGGAACAGAACTGAGGGTCCAGAAATAAACCCGCACATGTATGACCAACTAATTTTGGACAAAGGAACTAAGACCATTCAGTGGGAAAAGAACAATCCCTTCAACAGATGGTGTCATACCACTGGATGTCCACATGCAAAAGGATGAAGCTAAACTCCTCCTTAGACCACATAAAGAAATCAACTCAAAATTAACCAAGGCTCTAAGTATAAGAGCTAAAACCGTAAGATTCTTTGAAGAAAACACAGAGATAAATCTTCACAACCTTTGAATTGGATAAGACACCAAACATTTGCAAAACAAAAGAAAAAATGGGTAAGCTGAACTTTGTTGAAATGAAAAACTTCTTGCATCAAAGGACAGTATCAAGGAAGTGAATAGATGACCTACAGAATGGAAGAAAACATCTGCAAATCATATTTCTTGTAAGGAACTTGTGTGCAGAATATATAAAGAACTCCTACAAGCTGGTAATAAAAAGACAAATAACCCAATTGAAAAATGGGCAAAGAATCTAAAATGTACATTCCTCCAAAGAAAATATATAAGGCCCCAAGAAGTACATGAAGAGATAGGCAACATCACTAGTTATTAGAGAAATGCAAATCAAAACTCCAATGAGACACCACTTCATACCTACTAGGATGGCTTTAATACAACAGAATTTAAAAAAAGGAATAAATTGTGGCAAGGAAGTAGAGAAACAGGAACCCTCAGACATTGCTGGTAAGAGCAGAAAATGGTGCAGCCCCTTGGAAAACAGTACAGCAGTTCCTCAAAATATTAAAAATAGAATTTCCATATGATCCAGCAATTCCACTTCTGGGGACAGACCCAAAAGAACGGAAAGCAGGAATGTAAACGAGTATTTGCACACCCATGCTCATAGCACTATTCACAAAAGCCAAAAGAGAGAAGCATCCCAAATGTCCATCAACAGATACATAGATATACAAAACATGGTCCAGACATACAATGGGGTATTATTTCATAAGGAAATTCTGACACCTGCGGCAACATGGCTGAACCTGGAAGACATCACGCTAAGTGAAATGAATCAGTCACGGAAGACAAGTACTATGTAATTCCACATATATGCCGTCCCCAGAGTAGCCAAATTCACGGAGACAGAAAGGAGAATGGTACTGTTTAGGGGGTATAGGTTTTCTGTTAGGAATGATGCAAATAAAATGGAAAAAAAAAAAAAAGGTTAAAATGGCCAATTTTATGCTATATGCATTTTACCACAATAAAACAATGATGAAAAACCATAAAGACTGTTATGAATGGAATGAGTAGAAAATTACCAGGTGAGAGTCTGTTTGGAAACAAGATACCCACACCATCCAAAAGCATTACCCTGCAGATTACTTATGAATTTCAAAGGGGGAAAAGGTACTTTAAAACAGAGAACTCTGGTATACATCATCATAACCAAGTAAACAAATTTAACATTACCCATGAGACTAGGGGACATCCTGTGTCTCCAGATCTGGAACACTGAGAAGAACACAAGCACTTATGTAATCATCTTGATCAAAACATTTAACTGGACTCCCCTTATGGGGGAAACAATCAGATATATACAAGCTTAGGGGCATTTTACAAAACCACTGGCTAGGACCCTTTGACAACGTCAATGTCATAAAAGACTATATAGTGCCTAGGCAACTGTCCCATGAGGACACTGGAGAGATGCCTAATCCTTGATTGAGCCCTGGATTTTTCAAAGACAGCCATCAAGGACAGAGTTGAACCATCCCGGAAAACTGAATAAGGCCCATATATTGGACATAGACTCTGACTGTTCTACTGTAGTTAGGGAGGAAATGTTCTCATTCTTAGGAGATGAGACACATGCTAATGTGCAGGGATGAGAAGATAACCTGTGGGTAACACATGCAACTCTCTAGCAGCAACACTGGCTGAGTGAGCCCCCGAGACCCCTGTAGTTTGGCAGGCAGGAAGAATCATTGTGGAAGAGTAACGAGGCTGACCACCAGCTCATGAAAATTCCACATACGAGCAGGCAGTCAGAGATTGGAGCCCCTAGTAGAAGCAGACTGAGAGGAGGAGACAGGGATGCTGGAGGGCCACCAGGGCTGCCCTGGAGAGGTCAGGAAGGTCTAGCCCTGTTGGGGAGCTGTGAGAAGGAAACAGAGAAGAATGAACACTTCCACAGGGCATGTAGGAAGACACTGGATCCAAGAGCATGAAAGTGAAGACTGATTCAAGGGGGGTGCTCACCACTTATTTTTTACTGGTGAACAATCAAAAGGAGCTTAACTCTACAAGATAAGCATGCTGGTTAGACAGATGGAAGGATTTTTTGGAAGAATGCATTCAGTCACCTAATAGAGGGGGAGGTTTATGTGGCAGTTTCAAAGCAGTCCTTCCTATAGGGCACCCGAGAGAGGACAGTCTTGCCGGCCCCCTTCATCCTCCTTCCACATTTCAAGGACCACACATCCCTCCTTGCTCAAACACAAACTTAAGAAGTGGCTTGGGGATTAAAGCCAGGGATTAGAAATGAGTCAGCAATGAACTGGCTTAATAGAGACACAAAACCCACATTTCAAGTTAAAAGAAAAAAAGTCAACCGCTTAGAGCAATTCCACATCCATCCCATGAGATCCCTTTTACAGAGACCCCCACTCTCCCAAGCCATTTCCTCCTAAGGAGCAAGCTATCACCTTCTACTCTGCCTACTTGCAGCTGAATGGATGGTCAACAAGACACAGTGTAACATGCTCTGATTTGCTCTGAGAAATGAGATGTAGTTCAACACCACTGTGATTTGTAATGCCATTTACATAATTAAATGTACAGACAAGTGGCACAAGGAGGTGGATATGGTTAATGGAGTTACAGAAGAGCTAAAAATAGCAGACAGCTACAGGCTGGAGGGGACATTGGGGGCGGCACCTGCTGATGGGCACTGATGGCCATGGAAAGATTGTCAATTCGCCAAGGGTGTCTTTTCTATTTAGCTGGGGCCTTTTAATCAAGATTTTAAAGCTCCCCATGGACACAGAGCAGCTGGCGGTGGCCTGTTTTACAGATGACAAACTTAAGGTTATCAACAGGGCCACAGAGGGCTTGCAGAAATCCAGCTCAAAAACTTACTGGCAACCTACACTCCCCTACACTGACCAGAAGGTAGGTTTATCCAAACCAGAGGTTGGAACCCCGTGGGCCTTTGGACTTTCTTTAGCCAACAGCTCTGTTTTGTTAATACCATATGGTTTCCCCTCTCTCCTCCAGCACCTTCCTCCTCTCTTTAAAAGTCTGAAGAGTTGCTGGCATTTAAAAATTCCCATCAAGTCCCACATCTCCAGCTGAGCCCTCCTGGGCCCACACACCCGGCCAACAGCAGGCTGCCCACAGAAGGGCCATGTGAGCCCCACAGTGCCCTAGTCCTCACCATTCCCTGTTGTGTTCCATTGCCAATTCTTGCTTACTTCTCAGCCGTGGAAGGCGTTTACCCATGTAACTTCTGATCTAAACCTTTCTTAAAACTGGCAAAGTTTCTAGCCTATTCCATTTGCGGTGTTTCTCCCAAGATATCTCTGTGCTGTGAGAGAGCAGCATTTCCTATTTGAGTTCCAAGAGATACCTCCTGGCTCTGGTTTGAGTTTGGTGAAGGACCCTGTGTTCATTCTCTCCACTTTCCCAATCAACTGTATACAGCATAAAAAAATGCAGCCCTGACCTTCCAAGGTGCAGAAGCCTTTCATGTTTGAGACTGGTCCTTTCAAAGAAATACATTCCTACTTCCTTTTGCCCCCCGCTTCACTTATTTTAAAGATCTTTCCCTTGACCTTCCCCAAATAGGTTACATCTTTTTGTCTTAAGGCAATATTCCCAAGCACAACCTATAGTCTTATGAAGGAAAACATAAATATGTGTTTGATTTTTTAAAGATTTTTTTTCCATGTGGAAACACACAGGTAGAGGTGGAAATGTGTAATACCGCATTTACAGGTGTACAAGGATACAAACCCAACAAACACATGTAACATGATTCTTGCCTTCATTAACAAGACACATGCAGATTCCAGATGAAGACTAACCAAGAAGTTAGGATATGTGGAGGACCAGGGAGGCACACAGGAAGCATGCTGCCCACTAGTGAGCACCTACTGCCTAGTATGCCCCTGGGGCAGTCTACCCCCTCCAACACTCCCCCTGGTCCACTGGATCACCCTGTGGCCTCCAAAGGCCCATGCACCTCACCTCCTACAGCCCTCCCCCACTCCTGTGGATCAGCCTTCCTGGTCTTCCTGTTTTTCCTCAGATTTGCCCAAGAAGCTATGCCTCCCCACTCGCTGTCCCCTCCACCTCAAAAGTTCCTGCCCTAGATATCCTCGTGGATAGGATAAGTGACCTCAACTATCACCTCCCCATATATAAAAAAGCATACCCAGTGGAGCCCCTTTGGGGGATTTTCATCAGAAAATGCTTTGGAACTAGGTAGAGGTGATGGTCGCACAATAATGTGAATGTACAAAATGCCAGTGAATTAACATTTGAAAATGTTGTGTTACGTGAATTTCACCTTGACAGAAAAGAAAAAAAGCTCAACCACCTTCATACTCTGTCCTCAGAAAACATGCCCTGTTTTTCTTCATGATACTGATCACCTGATCATCTGATCAAAAATGATCATTTGACCTATTATCTATGTGTTTACTGTGTGTCTCTCTGTACTTATATTCTATACACCTAAAACACAAGCACAAATGGTGAGAACATGTTCTGTCCACACCGTATTCCAGTGCCTAGAATAGAGCATGGTACACAGAAAGCACTCAACAGGTACTTGTTGAGTCAACAGACAAGGAATGATTTCTCAGTTAGTCTTTGTACGCTGTGGGGCTGCTGGGTGTTCCACATGAGGAAACCAAGGCCTTCCAGGCCCTCCAGCCTGTGCTGTGGGTGTGCCAGAGTGGAGGGAGAGGGGTTTTCGAAGGGATGCAGCCCTGGAAAACCGCTGAGACAGTAATTCCACATCCCCAGTGACTTGCAGCACATGAATCAGAGTGGAAAACCCTCCAAGGTCCAGGAGGGGTGAGGAAGAGGTTAAAGCAGGTGCTGCCCTCAGTCAGGATGCCAGGTGCTCCAACAGCCTGTGGTTCCCCCAGCAGTTCTTTTAGAGACAAAGGAGAAGTGTTTTAATAATGTTCATCTTTCTCCTTTTACAAAAACTATCGATTCTCAATAGTGGGCGTATTTAACAGAATCACCCAAGAGGCTCCTGCAATCTCTATTTCCTCTCTCCACCTCCCTCAGCCCCAGATTCTCATGCACGGGTGGAGGTAAGGCAGAGGGTGGTTAAGAATCCTGGCCGCCGAGGGAAGCTCTGCCCTACAGCACAAGGCTGGAGGTCTGCCCTGTGTTGCTGCTGTAATTTTCATTTGGCTCTCCAGCATCAGTACCAACAGACCAGCTGCTGTGACTGGGCCTCATGTCCCAGTTTGGCTGCAGGGCTCTGGGTAAGTGACTGAACCTCCCTGAGCCTCAGAGTCATCTGCAAACCAGAGCAGAGACTGTCCCTACTTAGCAGGGGCTCTGGAAGGGTCAACTGAGAAATCACATGCAAAGCACCTAGTCCAGGACCAGGCATAAGGAGGGGCTGTATCTACACACACAGGCATGGGTGTGCACACTCACACAGACATACTACAGCACCTTGAACACCTGAGCATTTCACGATAATAAGGTACAAATAATACCTGTTCCCCATTTCATAAATTTAATGACAACAAATTTTAATACATTGAGTTTCTGAATAAAAGGAACAACCAATATTCTTTTTTTAGACTAATGGAACATTCCATTTTTTTTCAAGCCACACAAATATATCTGCATTTAATGAGACAGTTGTGCCTACCTGTCAGGCCTAAATAATCGGGTTGCCAAAAAAAAGAGCTACATTGACTCCAATACAGATATATTGCAGAATCCCTGAGGAGCTCAGTGAAACTACCGGATTTCAAGGAACAGTACGAAAGACACTTTCTGATGCCACGCTGTGCAGCAGAGCCTCAGAGATGACCCTCCAGCCAGTGCCATCAACCCAGAGCCCAAGACAGATGCCCGGGGACTTTCAGATGCAGGCACTAGCTTAGGCCCTCAGGCCAGCTAAGCTCATCTGAGCCCCAGGTCCCCTGTACAGTGACAGGGCCGAGCTAGACAGACTCAGCACCTGCTCTGTTCCCAGCTCTGATGATCTATAATTGTGTACCTCCTTCCCTCCGCATGCCAGCCAGAACAGACCCCGCGGAGAGCTGGAAGAAGCATTTATACTCAGCTCTAGCTTTTTTTTTAACCCTCTCCCTCCTCAGGTTCTCTCTGGTTCCATTTATGTGCCATGCACCTTCTTCAGCTCTCCCTGGAACCAGGGCAGCTGGCTTGCTCTTCTCCAGGCTCTCTTTCTCCATCTACTTGAGGAGTCCTGATTCTCTTGCAGGCTCCCGTCCCCCAGATTTTAGAATGCGACCACTCATTACCTTGCTGGGAAGAAGCCAGACCCAGGAAGACTGACAGCAGCCTCACTTCCTCCTTGTGGCCATCTCCTGGCCTGCCATCAGCTTCTTTACCTGGGGACCCTTCCAAGGGACAGCCTCCGAGGCCAAAAGGCTGAAGGTGCCTACCTTCGTCTCCCAGGCTCCTAAATGCATCCTTAAAGAAAAGGTGGAGGATGGACTCTGTGGTGGCTAAAAAAAAAATTCATATGGAAGTACGTGATCCCTAAGGAGAGAGACATCAGGGTTCCTAGCAGCAGTTACACAGGCAAAAATCAATCTCTCCTGAAAACCAATTAGGGTGAGCGCGCAGGATTTTCACTTTGGCAGCTGAGCTGCTCGAAGCAGCCTGCTTTGGAGAGGAAACGTCAGAAAGCTTACTCCTAGACAGGCTGGCCTCCTCTCCCTAACTCCCAGCTCTGCCACATCCAGCACCTTAAAAAGAGCTCAGCTCAGAGGGTGCCCCTGGGCATCCTGGCACTGACATGCACGGGGAGATGTGACCACTCCCCACAGGCAGAAGGAAGGTCTGCGCCAACCACAAGCTGGCTCACTGAGGACCTAGTACACGTGAAGCACTGAGCGAGGCACTCTGAGTGTGATTATACTCCACCCTTGCAATGACCCTGTCCCCAACTGACAGATGGAGGAACTGATGCCCAGAGATACTCAACTAAGGCCACACAACTTGTGTAAGTAACATTGATGAGTTTTTTTTTCCTGCTACTCACCACCTCCCTCTTAGGGCACTTCAGACTCCAATTTAAAGAAGTGGAGTTCTATCCACTGTGACTATTTGATGGATTAACACAGAACAGGTTGTTTGCTTTATCTATCTGTAAGCCCAAACCAGGCCCACCAGTTTTCAGTGCTGCCGTGAACTCTTTAAAGAAGCACATAGATGATTCTAATAATCATCCCCCATACCGCCCCACCAACTTCTCCTGGAACGTGTACACCACCTTCAAAGCAATATTTTCCCAATAAAGGCTCAAGACAGCCCTATGTGTCCTCCCCGCCCGCTCAGGGAAAGCAGCCCTTCCGAGCTTCTCCAGGCTGCCCCACTGCCAATCTCTCAGGCAGCACCAACCTCCAGTGGGGCTTGGCACACACGCCACAGCACCCAGTGCCCACGGCCACCCAGAGATTCACGCTGGAGTGCTACAGCTCACAGAGTAGGAATAACAAAGCCTGTGGCAGCTCTCTTCACTTAGCGCTACGGAAAGGCAGCCCATGGAGGCTCTGGGCAGCGAGCCTGTATGCCAGAAAGCAGTGGGGGGAGGCAGATTGGGGGGAAAGGGAGCAAAAAGATGAAAGTGGAAAAGGGGGGCAGGAGCATGAGGATGTGGGAGAAGAATGCCAAGGGCCTAGTAAGGCTGACATGACTCGGCCAGCTTTCCCAGAAGCTGTTTCCACCCAGGCCTGTCCAGAACTTATGCGGGACTCCACCCCAGTGTCGGAGTGGGCCAGTGCTCTGCAAGCCCAAGCGATGGAGGCATGGGGCAGGCTGCAACACGCTCACTAGGATACCATCAGGATGATTTGCACCAGGCCAGAACTCCCTTCTTCCCTTCCTCTGCCACCCTCAGGAGGACAAAAGGACAGCACAGCTCCTGCTGCCAGGACCTTGGCCTCTCAGCAAAAACGAGCAAGAAAGTCTATTTAGATACCAACTGGGGGTTCCTTAAACCCAACAAGCTATTTGCCATGGGAAGTTCAAGTCACCACTAGGTTAGCTCATTTCTCTGTGTCCCTTCTTCTCCGGGCCTTGAAAAATCTCCCTGGCTGCCAAAACCATGGCAGTCCATCCACCCACAGCAAAGTCAGAATCTGCTTGTTTTGCAAAAGGGAGCCAAGGAAAAGGCACATGAGGGTGCCACCAGCTCCCTCGGAAGCTTGTGGAAGGAGTCCTACCGTCTCTCCTCCCATCTGCCAGCCAGGGAAGAAGACCACAGACTCGGCTCTTAATTTGGCCTTGACCTCAGGTATTTGGCAAGGAAGGGCAATGGGACTTACCAGCTCTGGGAACAAAGGAACCTGTGGTTGAGGAGTAAATGCCCAGGTTCAGCCCAGCCCAGTATAAAACCCCAACATTTCTCATTCTTCATCTAATCCCAACTGTGCTTCCTCTATATTTTTCTGGACCCAAGCCAAGCTATTAACAACTTTCTGGATGGGGAGCAGAATACCGCAGGAAGAGAGGGGAGCCTTTCCCCCCAGGCAGCCCCACTGAAAGGGCTGGATGGTAGGATGTGTCCCCTCTAGCCAGCCCCATCCAGTGATCTCCACCAGTCCCCAGGGCAGCCTTAACAAAGGGAGACCTCAGGGGACCACAAAGGCAAAAACCTGGGTCTCCCAACAAAAGAGGAAGGGGGCAATGGGAGATCAGGCCCAAAATAATGGACCTTTCCAGCTTGCTCAGCTAGATCCAGGCTCTCCAAAGGAACAAGTCAGGGGAAGGAACCTGCCCTCCCCTCCTACCTGCAGAGGCCGGCTTCAAGCCCTGGGCCCTCCAGGTCCACGAGTGGCCCAGGACTGCCACCTAGTGGCCCCAACACGCAGGACAGGAAGGGATTCCAGGACAACCCAGCCTTAACTTCATTCACAAAGCACAGCAGGATTCTGACTGTGGTAACAAGCAAAATCATTCCCAGGGGACCCATGACAGGATGACGAGTAGGAAGGAGTTGGCTGTGTTCCTCTCAGAGCCTGCCCTCCTTCCCCAACCTCCCTAAACCCCAGAGCCTGCCCCCAGTGAGTGCAGAAAATGCAATGCCACAGGCAAGGACCCAGCAGGAGGCCAACCCCTGCCCCCAAAACATAAAGGGCTCTGAGATCTGGCCTTTACCCCGAGACCCTGTTCCAAAACCTGATGAACTCCTTGGAACAGAAAATCCTTTATGTGGCCATCAAATCAGTGAGTGCTACTGGGCAGTACGGAGTGGGGAGGGCGAGGGACCTTGAAGGGGAGGGCCTGGGACATGGCAGAGGACTGGGAGTGATCCCGAGGGCAACAGAGCTGAGCTGACTGGTACTGAGTCCTTCCTGTGTGCCAAGCCCACCTCTAAGCACTTTTCCTATATCACCTCAAGAAGCCTTCACAACAGTGTGGCAATGAGGCTCACCCCTCTTCACAGAAGGGACCACGGAGAGATTAAATGGCATTACACAGGGGCACAGCTGGGAAGCAGGAGTTGATCCCACAGAAGCCGGCTCCTCAATCCATGCTATGCCACTGCCACCAAACTAGCTGTTGGATACAACCACAGACTGAACATGCTCCACCCGCATATCCGAAAACCCAGGTCTGTTCTGGCCGGAGCCCAGCAAAGGAGCAGAATCCTGCAACTCTAGGGCAGCGGAGGCAAGGATCAAGTTAGCACAACACAGCAAATTCTCCATACGGAGGAAAAGCTACTGTGTTCAAAGAAGCAATATCAGAGGCCAAGAGGAAAACACCAGCCCCCAAGTGGCCCTGCAAAGCCAGACAAAAGATAAAACACACATTCCCTTCCTCCAGTCCTGACGGTGACTCCAGGGAAACCCAGAGGGCAAGAAAGATGAGAAAGGCCTCTGCTGCGATCTCACTCTCCCATCCTCCCAGAGCCTCTGGAGGTCAAGAGGGTCATGCTGGGGTCAGCACAGAGCACCAACCGCCCTTGGTCAGCTGTGTCTTCCTGTGAAGGAAGGCAAAGTCCGGGCCTATTACCGTGCCACCACCGAGTCCCTAGAGGAATTTCATAGATTCCTCATTAGCATGGGATAACTGCCTGCCCACCTGTTAGAAAAACTTTCCGCTTATGGTGACAGATGGGGCAGTGCTAATGGGCTGGATTTAACTGGGATGCAAGGAAGTTCAGGCTCATTACAAAGGGAATTAGCATTAAAGGTGGGTGGGTCTGCTCACTCAGGGGAGGGCCTGGGAAGAAGGTGGGATAACTTACCCAGGGACCTCACGTTCCAGAGGTAGCCATGCTCAAGCAGGGCCAGACCCTCCAGCGAGCCTCAGGCACCAGCAGCCGGGCTGGTTTAGACTCAGCCTCAGTTCTCCTCCTCATCTCAATCTAAATTCTGGAAGGGAGTCCCCAGGCCTGCAGGACTTCTGACTCCGTCTGATCTGCTGGAAAGTGCTGTCCCTCTGTGCTGTCTGGCCAGGGCGCAGCTGCGGACAGATGGCCAGGGAAGAGCTGTGTGCCCTGCCACATTCAGCATCCCGACGGATCATCTTCAGAACAACAGAGACACATGTCTGAGGTCTCAGCAGAAGCCTCTCAGGCCAGCTGCCTAGAAGGCCAGCTGACCACTAGGAAGGAAAAGGCAAAGACAGTTCCACTCTGATGTAGTATCTCCCCTTCCTCCGTCTGGGCAGAGCTGACAGCACCACACCTTCTCTCCAGCCCTTTACTGCTGTGTGTGGAGTGGTTATCACAGGGGCAAAATATTTTATAAATGACTGTATGAAGCCCAGCTTTGGGAGGAAGACACTTTCTGCTCTGGACATTTTCTGTTGGAGGGACCTGAAGGCATCAGGAGAGATATGTCCAACCAGCACCCAGATATGCAAAGCCCTCAGCAGAGATCAGGCCAAAGGCAGACATGGAGGGAGTCTCTGAGAGAGAATGAGGCAACGGAGAACAGTGGCAGATCTCCACTGTCCCCCACCATCCAGCCTTCCCTTCCTCTAGGCTAGTAGCATTTCAGTGGGGTCCCAGCTAGACGACATTTCCTAGGCAACCAGGAGTGAGATGCAGCCACGTGACTGTTTTCTGGCAATAAGATATGTCCAGAAACGGCACCCAGGTCTTGCTCTTAAATGAGTGCTTGGGCGTGTGCCCCCTTGGCCCCTTCCCTTTCCCACTGGCTGGGAAGCGTGAGAACTGGAGCAAGCACCCGGAACCCTCAGATGCTGAGGCCGGCTGAGCCCCCAGGAGCCATGGACTACCCCCGCACCTCTGGACTGTTACAGGAAAGAGGAATACACGTACCAGGGGGCTTCTTTGTTACAGCAGCTCAACCTTTGCCCCGACATTAGGACCATCTGCAGACCACAGATCCATCTGGGAATGGGTAGAGGCAGGGAGGCCAGAGAAGACGCACTCCCCTAGACATCCCCCTGTCAGCAAAGGGCACCTCAAACCAGAAGTCTGAGAAATCATGCCTGACACTTCCTTTTTCTTCACCCACATACCTCAACTGCCGATTCTTTCTCCGTGCAATTCTCTCCACCTGCTCGCAGTCGCTGTCCTTTGTCTGGGTCACTATGACCTCTCAGGACTCCTGCCTCTATTTTTGCCTTGCGCTAAGCTACTCCACACAGAATGTTCGTGAGAACCTGCCACAGGCTCCCTCCTGCCTCTGATCCAAACTTCCCACGGTGCCTACAAGACCCTTCACCATCCCCACCCCTCCCTACCTCCAGCTCCTCTGCCCCACTGAGCTCCCTCCCACCCCAGACCCCTGACCATGTGCCTCCCCCTGACCATGGTGTCCTCCTCCCTCTTCTTTTTTTAATTCCCATCATTCCTCTAGGTCTTGGCTCAAACCTCTGCTCCTCAGAGAAACCTTTGCAGACTTCCATGTAAATTAGGTCCCTACTATTTCTCTCTCTCTAAATACCTTGTTTTTTTAGCAACATCACTTCTCTATGTTTGTAGTTCAATGAGTGTTTCCTCGTTGAATGTCTTTCTCTCCAACTGGACTGCAGTCTCCAGCAGGCCCTTGACCGTGTCATGTCACACCTAACCCAGTACCGGCAAAAGCACCCTTTGGTGAACATGTGTTGTACAGGCAGAAAGGGAGGCACAGAGGTTCACTGAAGTGAAAGTTCAAAGGCAAGGGGGCTCTTTAGCATCCAATACCCCATGGAGCAAACATGAAGAATGTCATCTCATTTCTTGGAAAAAAGACTAGTTTCTGAGAACAACCTACTAAGGAAAGTGAAGACCAAATTGTAAAGAGTTGCGGAAGCGAGAATACGAATTTACTGCTGATTTCAAAAGAAGATGACAAAGGAAAGGGAGAGCAAGGCTGCACCCAGAGGGGCTGCTGGGGAGGAGTGCTGGTGTCAAACAGGGAGAAGCTGAGCATGGGGAGCCGGAACAGGAAGGAACCAGAGCAAGCTCCTCGGGGACAGGAGGGCAAGACCCAGGCCACAGCAGGTAAGGCCCCTTGCAAGAGGATGGGGAAGAGAAGGTGGCAAGGCAGGGACAGAGAAAGCCAAGCTGTTCCAAGCAAGTGAGTGTAGACACGGTCTGGGACGGGTGCAGTGCAGAACACCACAGCAGCCACCTGGAAAGGGTGAAAGGGGGATGAGCCAACAGCAGTTCAATGAGTGTTGCCTGGTACGGGACTTCCAGGGGTAACCCTCAGAAGCCCAGGCCCGGGCTCGGAGAAGCATGTGGAGGGTGCCCATGGTTGAGTCTGGCAAAGCGGGCATGGAGGAAGGACACAAGGACCAAGGAAAGGAGGTGCTGGCTGTGAGCAGAGTCACTACCAATCCTGCAGGGCAAGAAGACATCTGGGGCCAGGACATGGGGGTGAAGACAAGGATCAGGGAAAGCCAAGAATGGGTTCCGGGGAAAAGAGAGAGGGGAGAGTTAAGAAGCAAGTGTCTGATGTAGGACATGCCAAGAGAACAACAGCCATAGTAGAAAGAAGACAGAGACCCATGATCTGGAAACTACTGTCAAGGAATGCTCTTTAGCCTTAGGCCACAAGGAAATGTTGAGGTGTGAGTTTTGTTGTGGACCTACTACAGCCCAGACACTTTCCTAGACACTAAAACATTACCTCATCTCAACCCCACACGAAGCCTGTGAGAGCCTCCACTTCATAGCTGGAGAAACTGAGAGTGTACGAAGCTATCCCACATGGTAAGCAGTCAAGAGTCTCTCTTGTGGGGTGCCTGGGTGGCTCAGTAGGTTGAAGCCTCTGCCTTCGGCTAGCGTAGTGGTCTCGGGGTCCTGGATCGAGCCCTGCATCGGGCTCTCTGCTCGGCGGGGAATCTGCTTCCTCCTCTCCCTCTGCCTGCCTCTCTGCCTACTTGTAATCTCTGTCTATCAAATAAATAAATAAAATCTTTAAAAAAAAAAAAAAAGAGTCTCTCTTGTAACACCTCCAGACCACCGCGATGATGTGCCAACCCCGAATGACCACGCTGGCCACAGCAAGACCCAGGGCTTCTGAGTGAGTCATTCTTCTCCAGGATTTTAGATGCCAATCAGGAAAACTGGGGCATCACTAGCAGCTCTTGAGGAAAAATAAGGAGATGAGATAAAGGGGGGAAAATGACTCTAAAAGCTAAGAGCATCTCAAAAGAGAAGCCAGTTGTCCCAGTGGCCCCATGCAGCCATAAAGGAGCTTCTCCAAGGACTAGGGCCAGAGGGAGAAAATTGAGCCAAACAACCCTGGGTGCAAGGAAAACTCTGCGGTCCCACCTTATGCCCCCCTGCACCACCTCCAAGGCTGCTCCCATCAGTGCCAGCAGAGCCCAGCTCAAACAGCAGTGGATTAAATACAAAATCCTGAGGCAGCAAAGCCCACTCCTCTAGAGCAAAGATTAAGGAAGCACTGCAGAAAATCAAGAAGGGGAAAAGCAAAAAAAAAAAAAAAAAAAAGAAGGAGAAGAGGAAGAAGAAAGAAAACCTGCCACATACCCCGTTGCCCAGAGTTAACAGTCTTACTCATTTCTCATCAAAAACCTCTTCCGAAGAGGTTAAGCACACAATAGGCTATCAAAGGTGCCAGCCCAGGCGGCTGCTTGAAATTCCACACATGTGCCGTGGTGATGTATTTCTATTAATGTCCAGTGTGTGTCAGCGTGAAGATAAGGTGCCGACATCGTGTCCGAGCAGTCAACTAGAGAATGGGCCCCATGTTCAACATTGTCTGACATTCGGGAGCCCCAAGAACAGAGGCTCTTGAGCTGATCCTGCCCTGTGTGCTCTCGCACACTTCCTGCTGCGGTCCACAGCGGGGTGGGGGGATGTGTGTGCAGGTGAGGAGGCAGGAGAGGGGACCATCGAGGCGGGAAAGGCGCCAGGGTGGCGGGGAGCGCTGAGAACCACACATGAAGAGCTGGATCCCCAGAGGGTCCTATGTGTTGGGAAGGGCATGAGAGTGGGCAGAGTCAGGAGGAGTCATAGGGGAAAGGGTGCCTGTACTATGCGAGCCTACTAGGGGGCTGGGAGTAAAGAGCAGGGGCAGACCCCTCCTCCAAGAGGCCTTCCTAGTGCGGTCAGCCCAGTGGCACCAGAGCTGTGTGGCAGGGCACACATGGTACAAAGGCCTCACACATACAGCTGCTCTGCTTAGCCTCCCCCTTAGCTGCCCTTCCCAACTACCCCAGTCCTAGCAGAGAAACAGGATTCCAGAAGTCTCTGGAGAAAGCCTGCAGGAATTCAGGAAGGCAGGAGGGAGTGCCACCAAGAGTGTGGGTACGCTGGCTCCACTAAGAATGCCTGCAAGTGGGCCCCTCCCCTCAGCCTCACAAGCGCCCAGGGCACATGGAAACACTCCAGTCTGGGCATCGGTGAGAACACCAACCAGGAGAGGACAGGCAGGGAAACTCAGACGAACCTTGGGAGGCTGGAGACAATGCCCAGTGGGATCGGGAAGGTCTGTTTTAGAACGAAGAAGTCCAGGTTGGGAGGAAAGGCAGCACCCGGAGACCGCCATCACACCTACTCTCTGCAGCAACCCATCTCCGCCACGGTGGGGTCAGACCCCACTTCTACCCTCAGATTCATCACCTGCTGAACTTCTCTTCTCCTGCACTGGGGCGAACTTGGCATGATGCAAAGACAAGAATGTAGGGACTGCCTTCCACCTTCCAGCAAGGAGGCTGGGTGCTTGGCCTCCACCATGTCACTAAAGCATCCTTACAACTCTAGATGCTTGCCTGTTGACACGCAAGGAAACAGGCTTGTGGAGGTTACAGAAGGTGTCCAAGATCACAGTGAGAGTTCTTGGTGAATCTGGGTCCAGGTCTCACAAGTCCAGAAGCAGCGCTTCTACACTGCCATGCTAGAGAAGATGCCACTTACTGGCATTCAACCCCTGAAACAAACCTGATCTTAGGGAGTGGTCAGATCCCTGGCTAAAATTACTCAGTATCTCAGCTTCCCTTTTAGCCAGAGGTAGCCCTGTGACACTGTTGTGTTTCTAAGAGTCCCTGGAGAGAGTGTCCCTCTTACAGAAAGCAAAACTTGACTCAGAAAAAGCTTTGGGGCCTTCCCTCTTCCTGGGTAGAAAACATATGAGATGTCTGGAGACAAAGTAGCCATTCTGAGGCCATGAGGAGAGCTGCATTGAGAATGGTGATTCAAAAGGAAAGGAGGTGAATGCATCTCTCCTGATGCACTGAGCTACTGGACCCACCTGACCTGTCTGCTCCCAGACTTCTTATTCATGAAATAAACACACCCCCCACTGTTTAAGCCACTGCCACCTGGGCTTCTGTTACAGCCCAAGCTGCTCCTGATTGGTGCACATGCTGCTCTATCTAAGAGCCCTCATCTTGTAGCCCAGACACATGAGATAGGGACCTCACTCAGCCACTAAGTGGACACAGAGGTAAGGGGGAAATGTCTGAGACTTTTCTCCCATCCCACTTGTTGATGTTTGTCAGCCAAATAATCCCTTTTCCACTCTTTACCTTGCCAGTAGCCAGCAGTGGTCTCTATCCAAGGGGGCAAACACAATCTGCTTAATTGACAAATCTAAAACATTTTTTTTCAGAAAAAGGAAAAGAAGAATGGTAGCTCCCCCAAAGACTATGTGAATAAACCACATAAACTGACTTAAAATAAACCATGACCCTCCCCTCTCCACAGCCCTGCTGGCATCCTCGAGGCATGCATGGAAATGGGTGGGCACCAGCCCAATTTCACTCAAGCAGGACAGAAAAAGAAAACATACTGCTGCCAAGGTCAATGAGGGCTGTAGCGCCACGTCCACTCAATCCACAGGCACAAAGCGAGTGGCGAGGGTGGCGGGCACTGCTTCCAGAAGAGGACTGGGACGGGTACAGAGCAGACACAGACAGCAGGTGCCGCTGCTGAGCACCACTGTCCCTGATGGCCTGTGTCCTCTCAGAGGCCATGATGGCCAGCACACACTATCCGGCTCCAGCCCCAGTTCTCAAGTCAGGTTTCCCTATAATTTTAGGCTAACTCACGGTGCACAAGACCTGCTCAAAATATAAAAAGCCCTAAACTCTCAGCCAGGCCCTGGGCTTCTCACAAGACACAAAGCAGTAGGTCAGTAAGATGCCACCTGCTGCTGTGATGCCTGTCAAGATGGCTCAGGTCACCACCACCTCCCCACCCTGCTGCTGGATTTTTCCAAGGAAGTCTGTGGCTCAGGCCCCTTGGGACCCATCAGGCACACAGAGGCCAAGGAGCCTGGCTAGGGTCGTCAGCAGAGTCCCTCAAGAGGCTTAAGAGGAAAAAGCTTCTTTCACAATTCTCTCCAGATCCCAGCCCCAGCTGTCAGCCTCTTTAGCTCATCCCTGGTGCTAAGAGACATTTTCGTAGACATGCGATCTGCTAATTAGAAGCAATGACACCAGGAATGGAACTGCAATCAGCCATTTGCCTAACAAAGTTAGCAGCTAATGAGGATTTCCAGCTTCTGTCAGCACACAGCAGAGGTCACCTGAGCTACACACCAGAGCTAGGAAGGGAAAACTAAAGGCATCTGCAGATCCGTGAGGCGGTGAAGGGAAGGAAGCTGCACAAAATCCTAATCAACCCAGGCTGTGAAACCCACTTGGAATTCCAACTTCTTAAATAAGAGGGCTAAATGCACATCTTTAACCATCCCAAGTGTCGGGATCTCCCTTCCCACAGGAGGGCCATTCTGAAACAGATTCTGAAATCCCTGCATTCACCTGAGAAGTCCATAGAGCAACAGCTTTCTTTAAAGAGAAGGAGTCCACATGTCTTCCACCTTCTACTAAAATCCAAAGAACCAGAGATGGTTATTCACCATCTCTTTGCTCCGCTGGTACCACCGTGGTGACCTTGTCCGGACAAGCCCCCCTACCACCCCGGTCCCTTTGGCCCCTCTCAATCCCACCTCACCACACATGCTCTCACCCTAGTCCTCCAACTCCCCACTGCCAGGGTAACTGCCATCTTCCTGGTCATTCAAAACATGTCAAACTGCTAAGGGAAAAATAGGGCTTTTCCAGCCCAAGGACGCCATCACAATGCATCCAGGGACAATGCCTAGACTTCAACCCTCAGGCCTATTGGGCTCACTCAGGGCGCATGTCCCAGGGACCTGAGAAGCAACTAGACCATCATAGCCCTCCTGTGCACAGGCTGGCGAGGGAGTCTAAATGTCTGGAGAAGGTTTCTTTCTGCTCCTGCCACATGCCTCAAATATCACACGGGTTGCTGCCACAGGAAGTAGCTCTCTCACAAAGTGCATGTTACTGCTGGCAGTCTGCCAGGTGCCACCTGATGTCACTCATGTCCTGAAGCTGGCACTGCCCGCTCTGGCAATAGTTTCTTACCACCTGTCCCCCACAATGCCAAACCCAGCTTGCCTGACCCTTCCTAGGACATGATACCAGGACAGAGTGCTTTACTAGCTATCCTCAGCAAAGAGGTCCTGCTTTCTTTTGAGGCCAAGAGGTCTGACAAAGGCACCCATGTGGGCAGAGAGCTGCATCAGGGATGGGGGCCTGGTGTGTGTTTCAAATAGCACGGCCCCTGCCCTGGAGCACCACGGGGAGCCACATCACCAGTGGGAATATGACACCTCCTTCAAGGGCCCCAACAGCAAAAGGGGCAGAACCATTGTGGGGTCCCTGGCTACCTACATCAGTCCAGGAGCCTGCTTTGGGCCTGCATGGCGGGGGGGGGTTACTATTCAAAACACAGATTCCAGGGTCACAGCGACAAAGAGTCTAGTGCAGTTGTTTCTGGCCTAAAATCCAATTATGTGTCTCTCTGCCAAGTTCCCAGGTGATCCTAACACACAGCAGGTGGGGAAGTCAGGCAGGGAGATGGACCAAGAGCAAAGTGCTGCAGATAAAAGTCTGCCAGGGACGAGGCTGAATGAGAGGGCCCTTGATACCTATACCACTCAGGTGGAAAATCCCAAGGCATCTGCCCATAAACAAGATGTTTCTTTAACACCCTCCCATCCCCGCTGCCTCCATAGTACTGCGGTCTGTCTTTCCAGGACTGATTTGTTCCAGGAATCAGTTCACACCAACCCCTTGTCAAGAGTCCATGGATGAGGTACAACTTGCTCAACAACACACAACCCTCTCTACCCCCATTTCTTTTTTTTTCTTTTTTTTTTTTTAAGATTTTTTTATTTATTTATTTGACAGAGAGAAATCACAAGTAGACGGAGAGGCAGACAGAGAGAGAGAGAGAGGGAAGCAGGCTCCCGGCTGAGCAGAGAGCCCGATGCGGGACTCGATCCCAGGACCCTGAGATCATGACCCGAGCCAAAGGCAGCGGCTTAACCCACTGAGCCACCCAGGCGCCCCTCTACCCCCATTTCTACCCCAGGAAGGAAACAGCACAGAAGAGTGAAGGAACCCCAGAGATGGGCTCATATGGGTATAGTTCTGTCAGTTTCACTAGCCAGAACAACGTGCCCAATTCCTGGAGCTCCTGGGTACCAGGCATTTCACGCCAATGGCTCCATGGGTCAATCCTAGCAACCACTCAAAAGCATTATGATCCAGTGCTGGTGCACTAAGGGCCATTCCTGGACTTGGGTGCCAAGTTCTTAGTCTCTGACTGGTTTTTATGCCCTCCCCCACCCCCACTTTGTACAAAATATGTGAGAAATACAGCCAAGGTTCCTTCTTTGGTGTGTAATAAGCTAAAAATATGGCTGAACCATTTTCATACAAGCCTAGCTGTAGTATTCCTATCTCTAAAAATTATCCAACCATATGGCCACAAGGCCAGGTAGTTTTTACTTTGACCTTAATAAGGAAAGTAGGAATCCAGGTAGCCTCAGTACCGCTTCCAAACAATTACTCTGATTCTCTAAGAAACTGAACACTTCCAGCCTTGCTCTTTGAGTAAATGTGGCTGCAAATGGGGCATGGTGGCAGTCAGCTGTGTGGAATGTCCTCTGTACCTTGTGGAGAGCCTGCCCACCCTGTGGAAGGACTGGCCCCCTACAACAATAGTCATACGGGCCCAGGCATTCAGAGAGGGAGGGAAATTAGTCCTTTGACTTTGCCCTTCTCATTTTCCCTGGGGTGCGAAGTGTGCTTTAAAATGATGATGACCAAACGGAAACATGAAATAAATGAGGTATCAGTTGGGATCCTCTTCCTCCTGACCTACATTGCTTGAAAGTCCTGGGGACAGGGCAGGAGAAGTGACTGAGATACCCTCCATGGGCCTTTGAGGCACAGTTGCATGGGGCCAGTGGACACATGAAAAAAATGCAGCATCGGTTAGGAACCTCTTCTTCCTGACCTATACTGTTTGAAAGTACTGAACATAATTTAAAAAATAAAAAAACATTAAAAGTTCCCCAGTTTGATAAGAGAAATAAAGAAAGAAGAAGAAGAAAAAGAAAGTCCTGGGCACAGGGCAGGAGAAGTGACTGACACACCTTTCATGGACTCCTGAGGCACAGGTACATGGGGCCAGCAGACATGTGAAAGCCGAGCAGAAGACGGAGAGAAGCCTGTGGTACTCCGGGCCTGACATGGAGCAGCACCAGGAGCTGCTTGCAGCTGGAGAAGGTACAAAGAAGCACCCCCAGAACAAGATAAGCGGGGCCTCCCACAAGCCTGAGGGGAAAGCAGGACAGCCCAGACAAACCCTGCAGAGCTCAGATCACAAGTCCTGCTGAACAGAAAGTTTGGGTCCAATGCTCACAGAGTCTGAATCCAATGCACTAACAGAGCCCACACCCTGTTAAAGTACAGACTTAGTTGTGCCCAGCCTCCCACACTCATGGCCTGTCAAAAGAAGAAGATGACCGGTTCTGCGCATGAGCACCATTTTCCTCAGCCTCAACTTTTCTTCTATACATAATGTCCAGTATCAATAAAAAATTACAAGGCACATGAAGCTGTATGAAAATGGGACCAAATATGGAAAGAGGAAATAATAAACTGAACCAAACTCAGAGATGACCCAGATGTCAGAATTATCAGAGACTTTAGATAATTATAATAGGTTTAGAGGATCCACAGGAAAAGGTGGACAGCATGTGTAAATGTTGGGGAATTTCAGCAGAGAAATGGAAACTCTAAAAAATGCCAAATGTTAAAAAAAAAAAATCAGGAGTTCAAGTGGATGTTCATGACTCTTCCCAACCCGACCACTGGGCTGATCCCAGAAAAGTCCTCATTTTACCCATCAGAAGACTGAGGCGATTAGGAACTGTTGCGCCATGAAACTTCTCACCAGAATCAAAACCCGAGGAGCCAGGATCTCCCCGTCAGCACCACTGCCCCCCAGCTGCCTGAGGCATGTGGTGACTCAGACAGACTCAAACAATTACAATCTCTCTAGTCCAGAGGTCAGCAACCTACAGCTCACCCGTCAAATCCAACCTACAGTTGCTTTTGGTATGACCTCTGAGGAAGAATGTGTTTTTACATTTTTTAGAGCTGTAAAAACAACAACAGCAAAGAATGTGTGACAGAGACCATATGTGGCCCTGCAAAGTCTAAAATATTTACTATGTGGCTCTTTACAGAGAAAGTTTGTCAACCCCTGATCTAATCTAGAGGGAAAAAAAAAAAACAGCAAGATTTAGGAAAGCAAGGAAAGGGGCCATGGATGGCAGACTCTTTTGTTTTATTTTGTTTTTTGTTTTTTTTTTCAGATTATCGATCTTACCAGCCATCTAGGCTAACAAATCCACCTCCAAAGGAATTTAAGATCTCTGTCTGTAGCTCAAATTGGAGGAGGCATAAGGACAAGGCCACCAGAGTCCCCAGGCCACTAATGCTCTAAAACAGCCATGCCAAACAGCTGCTCCCAGGTGTCAGGTCTCCTCAGCTGCAGGTCAAGTAGAGAACTTCCTGACCACCCTGCCTGAGGCACCAGGCCCACCCTCTGCCTTCTTCAATGCAAGTTAAACCCCAAGTGTGGGAAGTCTCTGACTAGGAGTCATGTAAACTAGCTGACTCCAAGATGTCATCAGAGTGAGAGGCTGTTTTGTTTTGATTTATTATTTGAAAAGGTCAGACCTGTGAACTGCTATGTGGAGAAGGCTGACATGGGTACATGCTTCCACCTACTCACAATGGGGCACAGCAAGGAGGCTTCCAGGAGCCAGACAAGGACGCTGTACAGAAGTCTCCAGGGGCGCCTGGGTTGCTCAGTCTGTTAAGCGTCTGACTTTGGCTCAGGTTGCGATCGCAGGGTCTTCAAATCAAGCTGAGTTGGGCTCTATGCTCAGCAGGGAGTCTACTCTTCCTCTGCCTCCCCCCCCCATTCCTGCTCACTCACTCTCTCTCTCTCTCTCCCCCTACATCTCTTTCTCAGATAAATAAAATGTTAAAAAAAAAAACAAAAACAAAAAACAGTCTCCGAAGCAGGAAGCCCTGTCCACGCCCTTCAGCCACTGGAGCTCTAGCTAGCCATGGTTTCCTAACCATCCACGCACATCTATAATTGACTGAAGACCCAGTTCCTCTCCTTGAGGAGC
Source organism: Enhydra lutris kenyoni (assembly GCF_002288905.1). Taxonomy (NCBI): domain Eukaryota; kingdom Metazoa; phylum Chordata; class Mammalia; order Carnivora; family Mustelidae; genus Enhydra; species Enhydra lutris. The sequence goes on from NW_019154150.1 coordinate 3,217,592, forward strand.
TTATAATCTGAGGAATGAGACTCACAAAGATGTAGGAGGGGAGAACTAGGAAGAAAGGCTATAGCTGTAACCCATTTCACTCAGGATTTCAGAAAATTACAACTCAAAACCTTCTGAATCCATCATGTTCCTTAAATCCTGACTGCAGACTCCATAGAGCTAAGGTGGCAGCTTCTTGGAGCACGGAAACAATGAGAAGAGGGCGTGGGAGATCAAACCTCCCCTGCAGACTAGAGAGCAGAGCAGGACAGCCACTCTTCCTATCTATTTATTTTATTTTATTTTATTTTATTATGTTAGTCACCCTACAGCACATCATTAGTTTTTGATGTAGTGTTCCATGATTCATTGTTTGTGTATAACACCCAGTGCTCCATGCAATATGTGCTCTTCCTAATACCCATCACCAGGCTCATCCATACACCCACTCCCTCTCCCTCTAAAAGCCACAGATTACTTCCCAGAGTCCATAGTCTCTCATGGTTCATCTTGCCCCCGATTTCTTCCTTGTCATTTTTCTCTTCCTTCTCCTAATGTCCTCCATCCTATTCCTTATGTTCCACAAATAAGTGGAAACCACGTGATGATTGTCTTTCTCTGCTTGACTTACTTCATTTAACATAATCTTCTCCAGTTCCATCCATGTTGATGCAAGTGTTGGATATTCATCCTTTCTGATGGCCGAGTGATATTCCATTGTATATATGGACCACATCTTCTTTACCCATTCATCTCAGTTCTTTCCACTGTTTGGCTATCGTGGACATTGCTTCTATGAACATTGGGGTGCATATGGCCCTTTTCTTTTACTACATCTGTATTTTGGGGGTAAATACTCAGTAGTGCAACACTCTTGTTGTGCAAGTCCTTAGATCAGGCAGGCACACCCAGGTGGACAAGCACTTATGGCATCTGGCCAGTGGCAGGATTTGGTTCCCAATTCTTCATCTGCCATTTCAGACCTTCCCCGTGGTCGCGGTCCAGTAGAAGAAAAGCTCTCTCTTCTTGTGCATCTCTTTCGAGGCATTAGAAAACCCTCCCCCAAAGATCACCATCAGACCTACAGAATTTCATCCCAGGCTCACACCTGCCTGCCACACTACACACCCCTAGACCATAGCCAAATGGCTTGTCCCAACCTGCCCTCAGCTTCAGCTTGGGCTGCATCCTTCATCAGAAACACCCTTTCTGGAAAAAAAAAAAAAAAGAGAGAGAGAGAAAGAAAGAAGAAAAGACTTTCTCAGCCTTCTGCACCTGGTGAGCCATCTCCTCAGTCTTTGAGATCCAGCCTAGGGGTCACCTCCCCTCAGAAGATTTTCCCACCCTGCCAGGAAGAGGCTGTTGTCACAGTCTCCTTCCTCCTCTACTATCTTCCTATCCCTTTGGTCTGACCGTGACACTGTCCAGTCACTTCTGAGAATACTTACCTCCCCCAATGAACAGAGCTTCTCAAGAACAGAAGCTGTTTCTCATTTGTTTCCATTTACCAAGAAGTGAACCCAGTGCCTAACATAATAGGCATTCAGAGAATATAGAGAGAAAATAATGAAGAATTGCTCACCAAGAAAGAAATAAAATCAAGTTTTTGCTTTCCATCAGGTGTACGTACTTCAATCTCATTTCTAATGTGTCAGGAATCCCAACAGGCAAGGTCATAAATCTCATTCTCCCCTAAAGTAAAGCTCTGCCCATCAGAAGACCCAGCCCCAGAAACCACTCTGTTCTTACTTCTCTCTAGAACATCTGGGACTCCAAACTTCCTCCCCCAACTCAGAGGAATGCATACGTTACTTACACAGGCTCCACTGAAACAAAGGGCCTTCACCCCAATTATATCTGGGGTTCTACCAGTCTGCAAGTGTCATACTCAAAAAACAGCCCACCACTGCACTAGATAGGAAACAGAGACACTTTTGTCATCAGAAGTAGATTATAAAAATTATTACCTTTCCTTGTCATTAGCTTTATTAACTTTTCCCAATAATGAGCTGAATCATTCCCTCATGCAGGAGAGGATTAGAAAATCAATATTGTCAAAGAAAGGGCAGAAGAGCACATTAAATGTCAAATTGCACTCAGCACACTCGGGGAAAAGTTCTTCAGACAAGGCTACAGGTGTGAGGGTGCAGGGCTTGAGGACACCCGCCAGACAGAGGCGGCACCAAGGAGAAGCAGGCAGCTGGCTCATAGAGCCAGAGACCACGCCATGTCCGCCCCGGGAACCAGCCTGGCCCCAAGGCCAGGAGAATGTGCTGCAATCCAAACACTAGGGCTCCTTCAATCTGCGCATATGGAAGGCTCAGATGAGGAAAGAAAATTCCCTATGCTTCTGTTCAGGTTCTTTCTCCATCTTTTTCCTTTTATTTAAATCCTCCAAAGCACACGTACAGTTTTGACATTATCTCCACTAAAAGGCCCTGCCAGCCACAACAACCAAAGGGGAAAGGGTGGCTACAGTATGGCTCAGCATCGAGGTGAGTGCCTCAAGCCCCTGCTGACCTACAGAGAGGGCCTGGAACTGGCTTCCCTTCTCCTCTGTCCACACTGACAGCTGAAGCCTTCAAAACCAGGCTCACGTATTTCTTTGCATCTGCTGCAGCACCAAGTAACAGAAATCAACTCCAGCTAACGCAGGCAAAGGAAAGTTGACATCTGATCACTAGCAGATGCTTCAGTCCTCAAGAAGGCAGAGGACCAGACTTGAAACGGATGGGTACAGTGAAGGTGTGGGAGATGGCCTCACTGCATGAAGATCCTGACCAGGAGGCCTCAGCTGCAGTGCACAGTCCTACCCCCGCCTCTTCTCTCACTCAGAACGAAAGTCCCCAGAGAAAGGATTTGACTAGCTGCCCTCGGGCCCTGGCACTGGGATTGCAATCCCAACAAGACAATGCACAAGAAGAGACAGGAAAATTCCCAAAAGGAAACGGAACACCGACCGCAAGGACAGATGGATGCTGAACAGTCAAAAATGGGAACACCCAGAAAAGTTGTTAATAACATTTCCAAAATGAAGGAAGTCACTTGCTTCACTCTTCCCTAAAAACTCAGGTTCTGGAGAACACTATCCATCCAGAAATTTGGGGAGGAGGGAATCAAATAAAGATGGATTTTCTGTATTCTAAAGTTACCCTTTGTTAAAATAGAAAACCCACACAGCTGTAGTGAGGTCATTTAAGTCCCCTTCTGACTCTAAAGGTTCTCCTCCAAGGACAGACAGTCTTGAGGAGGCAGGATCCAACCTTCTCCTTCACAGGTGGAAGAGAGGAAGCTGTGAATTCCCTTTCATTGTAATTAACACGTTCCAGGTGAGAAAGAAGAAACACCACTCCTGTAGGCTGCCATTTTCCATGCTAGGTGACTGCCCCAGGAGGCCAGCTTGGTTTGCTCATGCCGTATTGCTTAACCCTTCACCTCCAGAACCAGGGTCCTTTCCACTTGGTTGTCAGGCTCCCTGCAGAGGGGTGACAACCACCTGCCCCACAGAGACTAACCGCCAGCACCCCTAAAACCACATCCTCACCCCAGTTTCTCTCTGCACCAACTGACTCTTCACCAGGATGCCACAGAGTTCTAGAAACACCAGTCAGATCACATAATCGCCATTCATATGGTCTCCAGGACTCTTCCAAGGTTTCATAGTCACAGCGGGCTATCTTGTGGGTCAAGTCTGCAAGGTGTCCAAGGTCTTCTACAAGGTGGCTTCATGCCTCAGTCACCTGTCTCACTATGTCAGGTCACCGCCTCCACACCCACCCATCTCCCCCCAACTGCTCCCTCAGTGGGAGGGGCCCCAGCCATATACCTCAAGGCTTAGGTCAAAGGTATGTCTTCCTCCAGCAGTTGACACCACCACCTTTGCATTCCTAAGCACATCGTGTTTACCTTGGCTTCATGTCTACTGAAACTGATGTGGCCTTTTTCTAAGTTTTTGGTTTAAGTCTGTCTACCGCACTGGAGTGTCAATTTCCCAAGGGTGAGGCTCCTGTATTGCTCGTACTCCCCAGAGGGCCTAGCTCAACCAACATGTGTTGTATACCCACCGAAGCTTTCAACCTCTGTGCAAAGGCCTTCCTCCCAGCCACCACCCAGGGCACAGTCCAGTAACTCACGTGGTCTGCACCTTCCTTCTGTGAAGCACAGATTATACCAGACCACCCACCTTAGGCAGGTCAAGGCTGCTGCTGTCTCCCAGCCCATGACCTTCGAAGCAGATGACATTAGATGCTGCTACAGCCATTCTTCTTACCCCCTATCCTGCCCACCTCCATTCCTTGCTGTGATATCATGATTTATAATAAGAACTAAATATTTAGTCTTTACTGTTACTGGCACAGAGCTCCTAAAACCCTTGGGATTTCCTAAGTGATGACAGAGATAAAGATATCTTTTTTTTATGGTAATGAGATGACTTTTGGACCACAGGGAAGGATGAGGACTAGTTACCAATGGAGCCAACCACATGATTAGAGAGTTGGAACCTTCAGTCTTACCCCTGAGCTCCAGCGAGCGGAGAGGGGCTGAAGGTTGAGTTCAATCACTAGTGCCAGTGACTGAATCAGTCATGGCTAGGTAATGAAGCTTCATCCCAGTTTCACCCCAAAACAACTGGATTTGAAGAGCTTCCAGGTGGGCAAGCACATAGAGGTTCTGGGGGAGTGGTACGCTGGCACAGGACTTGGGAGCTCTGCACCCTGTCCCCACATAGCGTGCCCTGTGGCTCTCTCCCATCTGGCTGTTCCTGAGTTAAATCCTTTCATAATCCTTTTTTTTTTTTTAAGATTTTATTTATTTATTTGACAGATAGAGATCACAAGTAGGCAGAGAGGCAGGCAGAGAGAGAGGAGGAAGCAGGCTCCCTGCCTAGCAGAGAGCCCAATGTGGGGCTCAATCCCAGGACCCCGAGACCATGACCTGAGCCGAAGGTAGAGGCTTTAACCCACTGAGCCACCCAGGTGCCCCTCATAATCCTTTTAGTAAGTTAAAGGTTTCTGAATTCTGTGAGTCACTCTAGCAAATCAGTCAAACGAGGGGATCATGGGAACCTCTGATTCACAACCAGTCAGGCAGAAGCACAGGTGACAACATGGCCTTGAATGGATTCTGAAGTGTGGGGAGAGGGAAGTCTTGTGCCCTAAGCCCTTACCCTGTGGAGTCTCAGGAAGAAGTTGAATTGGAGGACACCCAGCTGGTGTCAGAGAGTTTCTTGGATGTGTGGGGGTCTTCCCACATGGAAATGGAATGGGGAGAATTATTACTATCAGCCCTACTTCTATCTAGATGCCCACCCTCTCCCCAGTGGGACTAGAAAAGAGCCCCAGCTCCAGTCAGTAGAGCCCTCCCTGTTCCCTCTGTGGAGGACTGGCTGAGCCATGCGCCCCTGGTGCAGTTCAGACCACGGCCATGTAAGAGGCCTTCAGCTGAGGGCTTCTGGGAAAGTTCTCTCTTCTTCTGCTGCATGTGTCCCTGTCTACATAAGACCTGGCAGGATGTGGGGGCAGCTGTCGTTGACCTGTGGGGATGTCTAGCCGGAGTACACCCTGGCACACTGAAGATGGCAGAGCAGAAGGAGAACAGGGGTCCATGATGACGCCAGTGAGCTGCTAAATTAGTCAAGCCTGGGGCATTTCTAGACTCCTGGGAGTATGACATAAAGCTTTCATTCACAGCAGAAAGAATCCTAATAGTCTCCTATCAATTAAATGCATTAATAACAATAACAGCGATAACAGTGAGTTTTTATAATCTGCCAGGTCCATGCTAAGCCCAGGACAGTTACTATCTCGCCCTACCCCTGGGGCAATCCTATGTGCAAACATCATGATCCTCAACCGGGGCTCACAGACACTGAAGGATGGGGCCGAGCGGCAAGCAGGGAGCTAGGATTCATACCCAGGCTGCCTACCTTTGAAAGATCGTGTTCTCCATCTCATTATTGCACGCCCTCAAGCCCCTAGAACTCTCCCTTCACACCATCCTGGCACATATACCACTGACAATTGTGAATTTTCAGAGAGCGGGACCGGACTGCTCAATGATCCAGCCCTCACTATACAACCTAGTGTTCCAGAGACTGAAAATACAGGCCAGAGGTAGCAAATCAAGTCAAGTCAGTGGCAGAGTCAGGGCTATAAGAACTCAAGCCCTTGGCTTCCCCAGAAAGACACCCTTTCCACAAAGGTGGAGCTAGGCCCCAGAGCTTCAGAGAGATCAGGCCTCAGAGCCTAACCTCTGCCTCCCAGAGCCGCTCGAGCACAAAAGGCCAGCTCAGGAAGATCTGTACTCACCAGCTGGGTTGACTTCTGCTTCTCCTGGTCAACGCTGCCTTCCCCACGCTTCACGGATACACTCCTGTGCTTTGTGGCTGCCTCTCTTTCCCTCGTTACCACCTGGAATAGCTCTTCCTGGACCTTGGCCTGCTCCTGTTTATACCTGTGCCAGAAGAGAGATAGAGGAAAGCAGATGCAGATGGCCTGACTGGCAGAAGGTAGCCAAGAAAAGGTCTGCATACTTACTTCAGCTGGCAGGGGTTGGGGATCTGTGGGCCAGGGGAGCTCTGAAGCCAGTGGGAGAGGCTCAGGCATCAGCGATAGTCCCTAGGCAAGGGGATAAAGTGACTCGCTCTCAGCCAGGACAATACAGATTAGGAAAAGAAGGAAACCTGACCATCAGATGAGGAATCAGACAGCCATATGCCAAATGAGAGATTCTCAGGGCACAGGTTCAATCCTGGGCTAACCACTCCTATATAGTGGACAGGTGAGGTGGGAAGCCCTACATTCTTCTGCCTCCCCTTGAAAGCTTGAACAGTTTAGATGACAGCAGTCTTTTGTTTGGAACATTTAACTCTTCATCCTGAATGTATTCCTACCCTCTGACCTATTTCTGGGCATTCTGCCTAGTAAAATAATCCTAAAGACAGAAAAAGGTTATTAGTACCAAGATGCTCTTAGAAGAGTTATTTATTATAGTGTAGAAGAACACAAACAACTTAAATGTCCACCATCAAGGTCAAGTTAAAGAACATATGGTACAAAAGTGCAATGGTATATTACGTTAACATTAGACCAATATATTCTTAGATTTGTCAATAGCCTGAATCTAAAAATTGAGGACCAATAAATAACACTTTTAGAAATAAAAATGTTTATAAAGCAGGTGTAACAAATGGAAAATAACTGTGAAAATAACAAGATACAAAATTATATGTAACTTTGAAAAAATAATCCTGAACTAGGGGGAAGAAGATATTGGGGGAAAAAACTCCAAAATATTAACAGGGGTTATTCAGAATCTATGGGTGATGTTTCCATTTTATATATTTCCCAAGTCTTTCATTAGCATGTGTTAGTTGAACTTTTTTTAAATATTTAGACGTTAAAAAAAAAAAAAAGATTCAGGTTAGTTATTCTTGGAGAGGCCCCCTAGGATAAGAGAGGGGAAATTCTTAGAATGTGGGCTTCAGTCCATGACTATGGAACACACCCAGCTCGGCTGACCTAATTGAGGGAGCCACCCAACTGTGGCTGACACTGGGCCCCCTAGGCTGCCAGTGTCCTAAAGGGTAGAGAGGAAGTCTGTCAACGACAACTACAGTTAACATTCACTGGGAACTCTCCCAGGCGCTGGGCTTAGGTGCTTACTATGCATTAACATATTTAATCAGGACAATACCCCCATCAAGGAAGTATACTCCAACTATGCCCTCTCAGAGGCCTAGAGAAATGCAGTGGCTTTCCAGAGTCACAGAACTAGTGCGGGGCATAATCAAGGTTCACACTGCATTCTGAGGACCTCTGTGCCTCAGGGAGTGGGACGCAGGTCCCTGTTCAGAGGTGTCGCCAGCTCTCTGTGGGTGTGGCCTACGCCAATGGGAAGTCACCAACACTCTGGAGCCAGTCCATCTAGGCAACTAGTTAGAATTGTGAAGGCTCTTTTTCTTCTTATCCCTAAAAACATGCCAGCATGCATACATAGACACAGAAGGTCCAGACACTCAGCTACTTAGTCTAGCTTTTTAAAGTGAATTTTTGGGGGGATGGGGTAACTGGGTGATAGGCATTAAGGAGGGCATGTGCTGAAATGAGCACTGGGTGTTTTATGCAACTGATGAATCACTAAACTCTACCTCTGAAACTAATAATATACTATATGTTAATTAATTGAATTTAAAGAAAATAAAATTTTTTTAAAGTAAAAAAAAAATTAAAATAAAGTGAGTTTTTAAGAACATCAGCAGTCAACCCTTCCAGGCCACTTTTGGTGTTTCTTCATGTTTAAACCAGGACCAGTGCCACCTGGACTAAAGGATTCTTATGCAATTTCAATAAGACAAAATATATGAGACAAACCCTTGAGCCTTCAGGCAAGGAAGGGTATCTGGTGAGGAGAGAGCATTCAGTCAGAGCACAGGGCCAGGGCTGAGCAGATACGTGGGCTTATTACCTCTTGAGGAAATCCTCCTCCACCCCAGAGGACTGCCGGCCACCACCATACTCAGACCTGGGCAGTTTGGAGTCTGCAAAGAGATGAGAAGCAAAAGCCAGTTAGCAGCACCCTAAGGTCCATGAAGGATGGTGGTCATCTGGGAAAGGGCTCAGGAGTGCAGCCCCCTGGATGGATGTACCCCACAGACAGACACAGAACACACCGTTGACCCAGCCAGTCTAAAGGAGCACAGCCCGAAGGCCTGTCTGCTCCCTCCTTCTGCACCGGGACTGCTCACTGCATGGGGCAGGCAGCAGGCACGGCCACTTGAGTGTGGTGTTCCCAATCCATCACTCCTCACTTCACAATGACTTGGAATCTAGGTCATCTCCCTAACACAGGCCTGGGAGGGATGAGGGAACCCACTGCTCTGCTTTATGTTCTAAGGACAGCCTCCAAAGTCTCATTTTGGCAGTGGGGGTAGGGGGGGGGGGGGGGGGGTCTCCTTAAATGTTTCCCTTAGGAGCCCATTCTACAGATTTTTAACCCTGAATGTGGCAAACGCCTCATATTAATGACACTTCATCCATCACTTGACTTGCATCACCTCTAATATTTTTTTTAAAGATTTTATTTATTGGGGTGCCTGGGTGGCTCAGTGGGTTACAGCCTCTGCCTTCGGCTCAGGTCATGATCTCAGGGTCCTGGGATCGAGCCCCGCATCGGGCTCTCTGCTTAGCGGGGAGCCTGCTTCCTCCTCTCTCTCTACCTG